>NC_134019.1:12861372-13161372 GCF_040712315.1 Castanea sativa | reverse complement strand
ATTTTAGGTGATTACCAAAGGTAAGTGAAGTCGTCACCAATCATTGGATTTTTTTAAGGTGTGATTTGTCACCTATTTCTAGTTGATTTTATTACCAAGCCTAGGCTAAGAAAAATGACATTTTTCCTAATCTGATATGGATGGAAAAAAAATCTTGATTCTTGAGTCAGGAAGTTTGGTTACTTGTGGGGAAGGTGTTAGGCACTCCACAATGCATGTCCAAGAACAATCCTTTGTTTTAATAAAACCTTAATTTTTGGAGATTGACAGTAAAAAACATGATTTTGGCATTGGCTTTCGAGACTTTGCATGCATGGGGGGGGGGGGGGCTTTGAGGTTTGGCTTTTGAATGGGTATGGTCCTAATATGCTTTTCTAAGGCATTTGGGCAAAGTACAAGATTTCCATGGCGAAAATCTGGCGACATGTCACCTTACTTTCGCGACGGAAATTAGGCATCGCTTTTCTTTAGGTGACATGGACTGTGGCAATCACACCGAAAGGGGCGAGCAAGTATGTATATATATATATATATATACATCATGCACAATGCAAGCACATAGAGCAGGAAAGTAAATGCCTACATCCCTAGAGCATGGCCCAAAATATAGGTGCAAGAAAGTAAACAGGGGTTGCCATACTCTAGAGATGATGACGAATGGTACATGGCATGATATACCTAATACAACTCATCTAAGAGAGAAATGAGGGAGGAAGGAAGGAGTTTAAAAGAGTACATAACCAAATGGGAGAGGCTAGACCCCTAAATCTACTGAACATAGCTGCTTGGCTTATATCCACGTGCTTGCATCCTTGCCCTTTTTGCTTGCGCTTGGGAGATCGCACCCTAGCTTCATGCATTCTCGTTCCATGTGTGTACATGCAAAGGCAAAGACAAGAAACTAGCAGACAAACAATGGAAGGAAAAGATGCAAAGAGCATATGAAAGAGGCATACAGCAGATAAACATGATAGACATGGCAAGCAAAGAAACAAGAAAGCAAGCAAACAAGCGAGAAGGCAAACAAGCAAGAAAGAAAACAAAAGGCGATGTCCATGAAGGACAAATGTAGGTTTGGATCGAATGTCCATAACTTCATTGTCTTGAAGCATGGACGACACATTAGCAAGCAAGACTTATGCATGGACATGTGAGCAAGCATGTAAAGATGCATAGAAAGCCAACGGGTGGCGCGAACAAACATGGTAAGCATAGCATCGCATGAAGTGGAAATGGAAGGGTATGTATGAAGCAATCCAGCATTCGAAGATGCTTCCCAAATGGTCACATCCAAACAAGGCCTCATGGTCGTCAAATGTAACCAAATAAGATCAAGCCCGCGGAAGGCACCAAGTATGGCAAAGCCTAGAACAAGAGAAGCTAGCAAAAGCATAAAACATAAAAGCTAGCAAGCATAGACATGCAAATAGGATGATCCAAACCCTTTGATGTGGGCCTTGGTGTATGGACAATGACAAAGACCATAGGGTCTAGATCGGGTCCTAACCATTAGACCAAAACATAAGAAAATGCAATAAAATGAACAAAAGGGCTACAATAGCACATGACATGACAAATAAGGTCTAGGCCTAAACACATAAACACGGTGTGAAGAACACAAGCACATAGATGATAGCATAAAACATGTAGAGAGCATCGATCTAAACACCAAAGCACACGGAGGCATAGATCTAAACATATAAGAATGTAGATGTACATCTAAGCATGTGGATAAGGTCATAAAGACATGGAAGAACACAAATCCGAGCATGGATATTGGCATAGAATCATAGGACATGCATATAAACATGTAGATCTAAGCAATGTATAACCATAGACATGATATCAAGCATGTAGGCATGTAGACCCAAACATCAACACATAAGAAAGAAGGATCTAAACATGGCATGGAGCATAAAGTATGAAAAAAAGGCAACTAGCACATGAACAATCATGGAAGCATATGGAAATAAACCAAAAACATGTTAGAAGCAAAATAAAACAAAGAGCATGCTAGATAAAGCAATAAATCATGTTATTAAGGCAAGAGAAAGCAAGATAAAAGCTAGACGAAGCTTTAAAGAAAAAGGGGTATGGATAGTAGCTAAAAAGCTACATCTATACCCCTTAAACCTCAAATCCAAGGTATGGAACCAAGGAGAGGAAGATGGAGGGTATGAATACTACCTTGTATTTTTGGTAAAGAGAAGAATCAACAGGCTTTAATGTGTTTTTTTATTTTTGGAAGAGAGGAGAAAAGCTCAAAAACCGTCCTGGAAGAGAGCATGCAGCTAGGAAGTCTTTTTTTTTTTTTGGTCTAGAGGTGCCTAGGGCCTTTCATAGCCTCGACACCGATTACGAGGCGACAGCCCTTCAAGGGCTGCCACCTACAAACCTCCTCGGATGGGTTTGATCTTGAAACTCTTGGAAAGATCTTGACTTCCAGTTTCTAAAAAGGTATGGAACTTGAAAATCCAACGGTCGGATCATAAGTTATGGCTCCCTGAAGTTAGCGGTGCATTGATCAGTGCATTAACCTGGTTTTCATGATATCTCGGTCGTTCGAACTTTGATTTCGACCCATGAATAGTCGTTGGACTGAGAATTTGATAATTTTCACAATTGCATTGTTTTCAACCCGTTTTGACGGCCGAATCAAAATTAGGGTTTTTGGAGCCTGTCAAGAGTAAACTTCGGGTCAATCTTGGTCAAAATTGCCAAAAATCTCTGTAAAGCTCGGGTTTGATGTAAAACTATGAAAGGTACTGTTTTGAGAGGATTTTGACTTTGTTTGACTTTCGGTCAACCCAAGGTTGACTAGGGACATTTTGGTCATTTTAGTTGAAAAAGTCACTTTGGGTGCTTCAGTGTTTGAATGAGTTGTGCCATGTCATTCTGAATGTTCTTGCGGTCTCATGGAGAGAAAATAATATTAGACAAAATATAATATCAACAAGGTTAGATTATTCAGAGTACAACCACTATTTCTTGTGGCGTTGATGGAGTAAATAGTGCCTATATTTTCCCACGATCCCATTGCTTGGTGTCCTTGTCAATGAGGTCCCTTACATATAGTGGACTTGGTAGAGGTCCTAAAAAGATAGGAGCATGAGGTAACTATTTATGTGATGCCACTTTAATGTGTCTCCCATTACCAACCCGTCACCTTGAACCCTCCTAGATAATTTCTCTAGTCATAAGTAAACTTCTCCACACATAAGAGCGATTGGTAAGTCTTAAATTTGGGGAAAGGGGGTGAGAGAGGGGAGGAGAGACAAATTGTAAATCTCATAAGGGGAGCTTAGAAAGCAAAATCTAAAGGATGCTAAAATATTGATATGGTAATAAATGTGATTAGTGAATGTCAAAGACATAAGAATGAATGTTAGAATTACCTTTTATTTATTAACTACATTTGTAATTTTGTATACATTATCTTTCCAATCCAATTTATCTTTCTAATAAACGGTGGTGCTTACTCCATACCATTTATATACATAAAAAAGTCACTTTCTCTTATATCATCTTTGAATTTTTATTTTTCTAGGATTTAAACCATAAAATTCTGTCACTTTCTCTTCTCTTATCATACCCCTTTATTAATTATTATAGTAACAAAAAAGAAACCACGTAAAACCTCATATTTCTTTTTCTTCATTGGGTGAAAGCGAAAGATAAACCCTCCTTCATAAATAACTCAGTAACCTCCACGAGACACACGTCTCTATCTTCCTCTCTGCGCACGTTGTGTCCATGTTCACTACCGACACCACCCTCACAAGTTGCAGGTCACAACCACAAATTGCTTTCTTAACTCTGATGAGTCAATAAAGATGGCTCTACATATAAACCAGCCGGCAGAACCATATTTATATAATAATACAAGTATTAGTTAAATACATATGTTTAAAAAAAAAAAAAAAAAAAATTTAAAAATCACTTCTTTCCATGCACTATATATATGCCTATGTTGTTAAAAAAATACACACTTGTTTCTGTATAATTGGAATCTAAAGAACGTTGAATTGTTTTTGTTTTTTGTATTTCCAAAAAACACTCACTGTCACTGATCATTAAGCTTAATTAGTTTCCGTTATTTAGTGATGAACAGAAAGCGCAGGACTTGGCTGTTGAATCAGACACTCACAGCCATGCTTTTCTTCGTGCTATCCATCTATATCTTCTTCACCACCATTCAATCATGGGCCTCCTCAAAGCCCACCAAGCCCATTAGGCCCAATATTCTTCTTCCTCCCATTTCACCCAACGCTTCTTCTTCTTCTTCTTCCTCCATGAGCAGGGACGGAGCCAGGACTTGGAGTTAGGGGGGGCAGAAGTATAAAAAAAAAAAATGAAACTCCAAATAAACATTCATTTAATAAACCATCAACAAAGAAAAATACAGAAATTTTTTTTTTTAAAGATATTACAATGCAATTATTTATGAAAATGGAACTCGCCGTCTTTTTAAATCTTCGAAATCATTTATGATTGAATCCGTACTAATTGTCGCAGCAATGTCCCTTTCAATGAATAACATCATAGTGTCTAACAAAAACTCATCTTCCATTTTGTTGCGAAGGTCAGTTTTGATGACATTCATAAATTTGAAAATGTTCGCTCTGAGTTGCAGAGAAACGGGAAGAGAGTAAGCACAAGCTTGTCTTACAAATAAGCGGATAGATTTCTGATTTTCTAGTTCTCACCATCCATTGGCACAATTCAGAAATATTTTTCAAATTCTTGAACCCTGAATGCTGAACTACATCATACTTATAAAGATCAAGTTCCTTTTTCAAATCATTCTTTTCATCATCTGTGAAGTCTATTGGATAAAATTTATCTACCAATGAACAAATATCACTAACTCGAAAAGATTCATATGCCTCTCGAGGGTCTAGAGCTGAGCTAAGCATAAGTAACTCCATGGCATGCTCGCTAAACCGATGATTTAGTTCCTGTAATTGAGAATCTATTCACTTGCATTAAAAATATCTACTTTATAATAATGCTCATTTTTAAAGTCCTCTTGTTGATGACGAGATCGACCAAATCTTGCAACATAACGAGCATTCATATCAGGGACATCTATACCACGTTTCTTACAAAATGATATCACAGTAGCTAGTAAGTCATCCCATTTCTCATCTCTAAATTGTTGAATAAGCTTTTTAGTGGATGAAACTAAATGCATAGCATTTAAAATGTCTTGTGATTGGTTTTGCAAAGCTTGACAAAGTTTATCAGTGATTCCCATAGTTTCATTAACAAAATGCAAGATGAAGACAAATTCAAATGAAATTAATACCTCATAAGCGGACTCTGCTTCTACTTTTTGTGAAGAATTTCCTTCATCCATGATTTTCAATAGAACTTCACATGTTGGACTAAACAACTTTATCAAGTTAGAAACCGATTTATAATGCGAACCCCAACGAGTATCTCCAGGTCGCTGTAAAGTGACCATCTGATTAAGTCCTTTCCCAGTCTCAAGATCTTCAATATCAATCAAATATGCAATGTCAGAAGCTCTAGCAATTTTTAATTGCTCAATACGTTTGCATGAAGCACGAATATTATTGATAGCCAAAATCAATTTTTTGAAAAATCTATTAAGAGGGACAACTGCTTTCAATGCTCCTACTAATGCCAATTGTAAACGATGTGCAAAACAATGAATGTAGTAAGCATATGGACAATCATTCAAAATCAAAGCTTGTAATCCATTCCACTCACCCCGCATGTTGCTTGCACCATCATATTCTTGCCCCTGAATGTTTTGGATATCTAAGCAATGATTAGAGAACAAATAATATATCTCATTTTTAAAGGTCAATGCTATAGTGTCAACAACATGAATAATCCCATAAAATTGTCCTCACACAAAGCCATCTATATCAACATATCTTAAAACCATAGCCATTTGTTCTTTCATGGACTCATCATGAGCTTCATCAACCAATATGCAAAACTTTGCATCACCAATTTCTTCCCCAGTTGCCTTCTTCACTTTGGTTGAAATAACATGTAGAATTTCTTTTTGAATCTGAGGTGAAGTGTAGGTGGCATTTTTTGGAGCTTTTGCCATTATTTCTTCAATATTATTATTATAGCCCACCATCAAATCCAATGTCGTAAGAAAGTTTTCCCAATTGGTTGAAGTAGAGCTTCCATCTTAACCTCTAAAAGAAATAGCTTGCAAGGCAAGATGTAGAACAACATCAATTGAAGCCTTCAATCGTACTCGATTATTTACAATTTGTTCTGAAGTGAAATTGCCCACTACCCCGTCTATGTGTTGAGACTGTTCATCAAATCCTGGCACGCTTTATGGGCAAATCTATGAGTGGAGTTAAGATCATTCCCCATATGAAGACTAAAAGAACAGCTTTCACCATTTCTCACTTTCTTCCGATTCTTAAATCCGTTAACTGTGAATGCATTTTGTCCATCATGCCCAGTTGGCTTATGAAAGAGAAAGCAGAGTAGACAAAAAGCGGCATCTTTTTTAGGAGAATATTCAAGCCATGGCTTAAAGCAATCATCTTCATACCAAGAACCTTGAAAGCTTCGACCCTTCTTAGATTTTAAAATTTTTTTTAAAACGAGGCTAGTATGGACCCAACGTAATGTAACGTCGCCGGATCTCATCTCGTTGATCAACTTGTTAAGTATATATTGGTCTTCGCAATCCGATCACGTTCTAATTGCAACGAACTCATATCAACCTTTTGAAATTTTGTTTGAGAATTTTCTTCAAAAGGGACATCAAGATTTTCCTCAACAGGTTCATCAAGGATTTTCCTCAATTGGGATGTCGAGATTTTTCCTCAATTGGGGCATCAGGATTTTCCTCAACATTAGTGGTTGGCAATGTTGCATCGCTAGTATTAGCTTCTAAACTATTTGAAGCTTTTCTTTTGAAAAAATCAAATATGGTAGTTGACTTTTTCATAATCTACAAATAAAATATAATTTGAAATTATTATGTTATTATATGGTCAATAATCTATAATCATTACACACAATAGACAAATACTATGCACACAAACATTCAACAATGGCCCAATAAATTTTAAAATTACAAATAATCTTTTTAATTATTTACTTAACCTTAATGTTTTAAAAGAAACTAACTAATAGACGAAAACACTAAAGACAAAACTAAAAAAAAAAAAAATTACAAATAACAAAACATGACAGCCACATCCAATTGCTAAAAACAAAAATTAAAAAAAAAAAAATTACAAAACATTAATGGTGAGAGTTGATGTTGCGTGTGGGGTTGCCTAAGTGTGTTTGTCAATTGTCAGATGAAGAAAAAAATCACAAATGACAAAGCATCACAGCCACATGCTATTGCTAAAAACAAAACTTAAAAAAAAAAAATTACAAAACATTAATGATGGGAGTTGATGTGGCGTGTGGGGTTGTGTAATTGTGTTTGTCAATGGTCAGATAGAGCTTTTCATGTATAAAAGAATATAAAGTATGGCAAAAGACAAATATGAAAGATAGGTGAGTAATAATTTTACCTCTCTTTTAACTCTCTCTTTACTCTCTGTTTAGAGTTTTTCCGTCTCCGTCCCAACTCCCAGGCTCCAGCCTCCAGGCCAGCTTTCCTGACTGCTAACTCCCTCTCTAGTCCCTGCGCTTAGTTGCTCTGTGTTCTCTTTTAAGTTTTCTTTACAACTTACAAGCCACAACAATATCAAGTGTCAACAATCAACACATTACAAAAAGTAAATCATCTCAAACAAGGATTCAATATGAGATGAGACATGAGAGGATACCTTTGCTTCTGCCGCTGGCTGCCAAATTCCTCTCCTTTGTGTTCAGCCGTAAGTTAGTTAGGTTTTCTTGATGTTTCTTTTTTTTAAATGGCTTAGAGTTAGAAATCCCCTTCTCTTTTTTCCTTTTATTATATGTGTGAGGTAAGGTGTTTCCCACTCCTAGACAAGGTAGATATCTAATTAGAACCGGCTTTGATTTTTGATTTTTGATTTTTTTTTTTGCTTACGTTTGTTTTGAGGAGTTGTTTGGGCTTAATTTTTGTTACTGGGCTATTTTTTTTTTAAGCATTTGAAAATATCAATAATATTATGAGAGGGGGGCAAAATATAATTTTTATTGAAGAAAATTGCTAAAAATAATATGTTATATATATACTAAAATTTTTTTTTTGAAAATCTGGGGGGGGCCACTGCCCCCCCAAGTCCAAGAATAGCTCCGTCTCTGTCCATGAGAGTCAAAGTTTACTTGTACGATGATCTTCCGACAAAGTTCACCTACGGCGTCGTCGAACATTTCTGGACAGCACATGGTTTTGCTGACGTGGCAAAGTCAACGCTCCAAAAACTCAAGTACCCGAGTCACCAACACTCCTTGGAGTGGCACTTGTTGCTGGACTTAACCCGACCCGAAAATGAAAGAACCGGGTCTCCAGTCGATCGGGTCATGGATCCTAACGAAGCTGACTTGTTTTACGTGCCGTTTTTCTCTTCATTGAGTTGGGTTGTGAGCAGGACCCATTTTGCGAACGGGTCGGGTCAGGTCAAGAAGTACTCGGATTCGGAGACCCAGGAGGAGCTGGTGACGTGGCTGGAGGCGCAAGAGTATTGGAAGAGGAACAAGGGGAGGGACCACGTGCTGGTTTGTCAGAATCCGAATGCGTTGAACCGGGTCATGGATCGGATCAAGAATGCCGTGTTGTTGGTCTCGGATCTCGGGCGGGTAAGACCCGACCATTCCTCGTTGGTTAAGGATGTGGTAGTGCCTGACTCGCATAGGATTAGTGCCTATAATGGAGATGTTGGCGTTGAGGATCGGAAAACGTTGTTGTTCTTCATGGGCAATCGGTTTCACAAAGGGGTAATTATTTAATTTTAAATCAATTTTTCTTTTTGGGTTTTTATTTCTTTTAAATATTATAATTATTGAGTTGCTTTTAGATTTTAACCAAAAATAAAAAAAGGAGTTGCTATTAGATTATTTATTAGTTGTTTAATATGATTTTTATTGGAATCAGTTACGTATATCAATATAGTTTTTATGTTTTTTGAGACAAGTGTACCAACATAGTTCCATTCATTATATTTAGAAGTTAATTATTATATACTAACCTTTGAACATGCGCTCACGTAATGAATTAAAACCTATTTGTTAAGGTTGAGCTTTTTAGGAAGTCAGAGTAATTAAGCAACTTTTTTCTACTTCTGAATCCGGTGGGATAGAGAATTTTTGTTCATCATGAATTGAAATAAATATGTGATTTTCCGAAGACCCCATAAATGATCTGAATACAAAGAATGATCTCTCAAAGTGAAAAATACTGAAGGAAATTAGGCCAAACTAGAAGCTTTTTGTAGTTGTTGGAGCTAGAATAGGACCATTCACCAAACTTTGGTAAGCAAGAGCAGTGCTGGATAGTCAATATATAGCCTTCCCCAGCTATGGAATTCAATTGTTTGCCTTGAAATATTCTTTTCCTTCCATTGACTTATTAGACTTCTGAAAGAGATAGCTTCCTTTACAGCTCTAGGATCCAATGCTTAACAATAATATAATTTACTTTTGACTGATTCAGTTGGATTTGCATGAGTGCATCACCTTAGATGAACCAAATTGGTAGTATTTTTCTGCTGATGCGATGAGTGAGAGGACATTTTGGAAACATCTGATTCTGCTTAGCATCTGACTTGCGGAGGACATGAAGATTTTTGTGTTACTAGTCACCTAAGAAGGAAGGTGGCTTAGTGAGTGGACTGAAGCTGCTGTTAAGAAATGTATTTGGAATTTTTTTTCAAAGGTAGGATCTATTCAGGTAGCTTGGAATTCATCAAGATTATTTGAGGGAAAGAAGCTTTTGAATAATGCTGGCGCCTCAGGATTAACCTTGGTGGTGGAGGAAGATTTTAGAACAGTAGCTAGACCTGACTTTAAGCATCTTGCATGAAAGGGAAATTCATTCTTTTTTATGGAATGACAACTGGCATCTTGAGAGGTTGTTGATTTTGAAGTACGTTTAGGTGCGGTTTGGATTGTGCTGAACGCGTTTTCCTCTTTTTTTTTTTTTTCCTCTTGCTGCACGTCTCATCTCAAGGGACAAATTACTGTGCACATACTGTGCAAGCACTGTTCAATACTGTGTAGTCACTGTTCACGTAATATGCAGTCACTGTTCACATACTTAGGAATTTTTAATTAAAAGTGGGTCCCATGGTACTATTTATACATTTAAAAATTATTTTTCTACCGTGTTTTCAACTTTCAGTTTTCAGTTTTCAGCTGTATCCAAGCGGACCCTTAGTATGATATATTATACTGCTAGCTCTCTTTATGCCAAAGGTTCAAGTCTCTTGCATGAAGGATACTGGCTATGGCTTGCCGCTAGGACCACAAAGTTGGTTAGCAGTCCAATTCATAGCTATCAGATTAACTTACCAGAGGAAGATGAAGTGGAAACATTTTAAGACTGGTTAGTAAACTTGCCGCTCAATATGGAATGAGCATTGAACCAAAAGACCTGAGGTAGGTTGGTGGAGAATGATTTAGTTTCCAGTCCCAGATGCTATTTCCAAGCATTCTGTCATCAGTTGGTTGAGATAGTCTGGCCAAATGAGGGCACCAGTACAATGGGGGCCTCTTGTGTGTATTTTGTAGAAGGCAAATTGAATGCTAAAGCCATATGCTCTTTTGGTGTTCATATATTAGGAGGCTTTGGCAACAAGTCTTGAGGATGTGCCTGATTAATACAAATTTGTCTGACTGGGATAAAATTATTCAGTGGAGAGTTCATGAGCTTAAGGGAAAGAGGCTTCATGTGAAGTAATGTAGGCTTCTTGCTTACATCAACCATATATGTTGCAACATAATGTAGGAATCCAAAATGGTAATGTAAAGGCAGAAGCAGGCATATTTGGAGTGATTGGTGTGAGGAAAGTTGGTTGCTGCAAAAAAGTCAAGAATCTCATTTTAAATAGAGCTTTGTATAGTCTTTGGGACATTGTTCTCTGTTTTTAATCAAACAAGAGAGGATGTAATTGTCAGTTGATGTGTAGCTGTGCTGCTGGTAGTTTGTTCTGCTGTTTGATTGGGGTTGCAGCTCTGGTATTGTGTTTTTCTTGTTGTATGGCTGTTTTCTTGCTTAATAATATTCTGCTCACTCATTAGAAAAAATCCAATGCCACCTATTTCTGCCATCCCTATCTCCACAGCCCCTACTGAATATTGTGGATCCTCCCATACTTATCCTTACAACCTCTCTAACTCTCTCTCATGCATGCTAGCTCTATTGTGCTTTACCTATTTTTAGCTATAGTTGACAGTCTCCTGCAGTCCAGAGCATTAATTTTGGAACTCGAGCGTCAGCTTAGTTGTCAATGGTTAGTGTTAGATTACAAGCCCAGAGGGCCAAGCCACTGTACTATATTTGTACTTCACTACTATACCTGTCCATATAAAGTCAATTTTACACAGCTCAACATACTTTTTACTTTTTAGTAAGTTTTATGAGCCATCAGAATTGAAGCAATTTCTTGACCTCTATTTTAGAGTTTCATAATTCTCTTAGTTTTATTGTGTAATTTTTCTTGTTCCTGTGTTCATCATTGTGAACATAAAGTGTTTTTATTTCAATAAAGCAATTCTACTTATAAAAATAAAATGAAATTAACAGATTAAATTCAATTAATGAAATGAACAAAAGAGGGGGGAGGGATAGCAGAGAAAAGGTTAAACAAAGTTGTATAAGCCATGGATTCTGCATTTGTAGGTAGGAGAAGTCAGTGAGTTTCTTTTTCAAGTACTTGAAAATGAAGAAGATGTCATAATGAAACATGGAGCACCATCACAAATTAATCAGAGTTTTGCTTCACAGGGGATGCACTCATCAAAGTTTTGCTTAGATCCTGCTGGTTCCATGTCAGCATCATGCCGACTCTTTGATGCTATAGTTAGCATGTGTGTCCCAGTAATAGTTAGTGACATAATAGAATTGCCTTTTGAAAATGTCATTGACTATAGAAAAATTGCAATATTTCTAGATCCCACCTCTGCTGTAAAGCAGGGATTTTTAGTTACAATGCTGAAAAATGTCACCACAGAAAGGATTCTGGAATACCAGAGAGAGCTGAAACTGGTAAGTTCAATTTGCATAATTTCCTGAAATTTTCGTTGTAATAAGGGTACTAAAATTTTTTGGCATATCTACTTTTCCATAAAAAGTCATAGCATAGTAGAATGAAATTTCTGGGGAAATAAATAATCTAGTTCACACAGATTTTGTTATTTAATCTGTATTTAACTACAGACTCAAGAACCGAAGGTTGAAATTGACTAAACTGAATGTTACCTTTAAAACTGTTCTCAGGAATTACTAAGCAACTAATTCGAATGGTTTAAGATGCTTTTATATGCGGCGAATAACTTTAATTTACCACTCCTATTTAATATTTCTACTTACTATGACTCACCTTGATATGCTTTTCTGTACACATTCAAATCTTCTTGACCACAGTAACTTGCTTGCTCTTACATTCAGGGGGTAATTATAGGTAATGGAGCACCTAATTTTACTAGGTCTTGGTATTTTGTTGATATGTCCGTTATAGTATCCTATATGTCTATTAACATCTCCTTTTAGAATTGATGGAATTATTGAGGAGGATTATGATGATAATGTTCACAAATCACAATAATGATGGTGACATAGCAGCTGCATATTCTTTATGCATTGAAATTTTCCATAAATCTTCTTTTATGTCATGACATAGAACCTAATATGTTAGAGATCAAGGTGTGCTAGTTACACCAGCTGCCTAAGGTTAATTATTCTCAATTTAGTTCTTGTAATTCAGGTGAAGCGATACTTTGAGTACAAAGATCCAAATGGGACAGTGAATGAAGTCTGGCGCCAAGTATCACAGAAGCTCCCCTTGATTAAACTGATGATCAGTTGTGACAGAAGGCTTGCCACAACGCATGTGTCTGAGCCAGATTGCTCTGCATGCCTCTGTTCGAATCAAAGTGGCATTGTTACCACCTGATGATGCTGCCTTTGACAATGATTCTGGAACTTTAGGCCTGCCTAAAGAATCAATGTCTTTTGCATATTGAGAGTCAGTGCATGGCTTTTCTTCGGCAAGGAGAAGATCAAGGAATTTTAACTGTATAAAATAACTTTTTTCACCAGAACTGAAGGTAGATGTGAATATGGAATCCCTTCCATTTGCAGGATTTTTGAATTTTGGGTTTCCTTACACTTTTCATTGTTTGGATACCTCACTTATTTTCCCCATCTCGCACCCCCTCCCCCCCCCCCCCCACCCCCACACACACACACACACACACACACACACACACACACTCGCTCTTTCCCTTTCCCCACTTTGTATCTTCTTTTCTTTCTTGAAACAAACAAATTTAGCATCTGGAAACTTGATTGTATGTACTTGAAATGTACATGATAGAGATTACAAGGATCACGTTTATGTTGATTCTTTTATTTGAGCCGTCATAATCCTCGAGTGTTCAATGTTTAAAAATAAAATAAAATTTAGTCTTACCTATGATTTATGAGGTCTTTATCATATCCCTCTTTGTGTGTGTGTGTTTTTAATTACTATTATTTTGAATGAATTTGCATTCTCCACTAAGAGTCACATCTGTTTTGCCTCCTGAAATTAGGATTTATCATTTACGTAATGGTCTTAGGCTCTAAATTGGAAGAAGGCCAATTGACAAAATTTTTGAATTGCAGTGATATAAAATGACAAGATTTCCACATCACATCTTAGATTAAGAGAAACTGAGATAGAAAATGTCAAAAGTCGGGAAAGACTCATCTACAAAGTGTTTTTTGAGACACGACTTTGAGGATTTGTTTTTAGAAGTTAGTGACTCAGTCAAACAAGAGATTTTTAATTTTTTCGTTAGCCTTAGCGGTCTATTGTTCTTAAATGGTGAAAAGTTAAAAAAAAAAAAAAAAAAAAACAAGTCTTCCATCTTCTGAAGAAACCGCAGATCAATAGTTGCGAGGAATTTTCCTATGAAGTCCATTCCTTCTCTCTTTGTTTATATGATGTTACCCTCATTGTTGTGAAACTGAAACCCCTCCAATGGTCCCTCCCTCACAGTTTTAGTCTCATTGATTAATGATTAATCTTCCATTTCCTTTTGGGGTAATTTGATGGCATCCATGGCACCGTGTTCTTCTGATCCGAAATATTCCATCTCTTCGCTCTTTCCAGCAGCCAAGTCTCTGTCTGGAAGTGATATTTCATTATCTAATCAAACGCCTTTAGACTTTTCTCCTTCCATACCATTCTTCTTTCCACCATACAACTCTCTTCCAGGCTCTGTATCGTCTCAAACCAAACACTACTCTCCTTATTCCATATCATTATGTTTTCCACCCACACAGTCTCAGTCAAATTCATTATCTAGTGAAAGACCATTTCACGAATTAGCTCATTCCATACCCTCAATCTTCCGGCCAAACTATTCCTATTCGCCTCCAAATAAATCAACCCGGTATCACCATGATCAGAATACATCAAACAAAAGCAAGTTGAGGCATGATGAGCCTAATATACCTCGCTGGCAACCAATTAGATTTCGTATCTCTGACAAAGACGACGAGAGAATATTCCCACAAGAGGTCGAAGCAGTGTTCAAGAAGGCCTGCCGCGACAGGTGGACCTACGCTATCTACTGGGAGTTAGACTGGCCATCCTCTCCTTGGTCGCGCACTTTTAGTGCTGCAAAAGGGTTCTACAATGTGGACGAGGATGATCACAAGTTTAAAGACAAGGCTGTCTCGTTCTTCCAGCTCAGGAGATCATGGCCCGGCAGCATCATACATAAATTTTTCAGCACTTCGAGTCCAAGGCCGCTTTGGCTTGTTGGCGACACCCTGCTAAAGTCAAGGCATTACCGGGCTCAACAGGGTCGGAAGGCTGGACTCCAGACCATGTCTTGGATATGCGTAGCGCATGGTGTCATGGAAGTCGGCTCAACAAAGGTAATTCACCAGTTCAACAGGAAAAAAGGTCGTGTGTTCCCACAGCGACACGCACAACATGTGGACCTCACCAATGCCATAAGAGTCATGTCTTGGACACGTGCGCTGTGCCGTGTCAAGGAAGTAAATCAGGCCTGCACTCAGCCAGATTTAATTCCTATCGAAAACCATGCAGATGCAGAGATTGCCGAGCTGGTATTAGAACGACCAGATTGTGAGAGAAATATAAGCTGGACTCCAGATCATGTCTTAGATACGCTTAGCACACAGTGCCATGGAATTCGGCTCAACAGAACTAATTGACTGTCTCAACAAGGCCATAGGAGTCATGTATACTTTTGCCTCTTGAAGTTTTGGATTGTATTTATTTTGACCATTTATGTTCCAAAATTTTCATATGGGCTCTTCATGTTTGACTTTGTTAGTTTGTTTTCATATTGAGACTGCCCATTTCAATTAGTAATCTAACTGTCTATAATATGTTTTTTTGCTTACAAAATTGAAATTCCTTCTTTCCACTAAAATATAGAGCAATTTTTAGCTATAGTTAATGGTCTTTTGCAGCCAAGAGAATTTTTGAAACTTTGGAGTGTTAGCTTACTTGTCAATGATTAGATTTTATGAGCCGTCAGAGTTGCAGAAGTTTCTTGACAAAAGATGTTTGGATGCAAAGAAATATTGTCTTGACTGAGATTTACACTTTGGTGGTCTCACTAGCTGATTCTGCATTTTTAGGTTGGATAAGTCCGTGATTTGTATTTTCAAGTACCTGAAAATTAAGAAAATGTCATAATGAAACATGGAGCACCAGTACAAATTAACTAATCAGCGTTTAGCTTCACAACGTTTGCACTCATTAAAGTTCTGCTTAATCCTGATTGTTCCACGCCTGTATTGGGCGACCTTTTGATGCTATACTTAGCATTTGTGTCCTAACTCCTAAAAATAGTAGTTAGTTACAGAACTGAATTGTCTTTTGAAGATCTCATTGACTATGGAGAGATTGTAATATTTGTAGATTCCACCTCTGCTGTGAAGCAGGGATTTTTAGTTACAATGTTGAGAAATGTCACCACAGAAAAATTCTGGAATACCAATGAGAGTTGAAGCTGGTAAGTTCTATTTGCATAAATTTTACAAAATTTCTTTAAGACGAGGGTACTTAAATAGTTTAGGGTCTGTTTGGTTTGAAAAAGTCGTGTATTCACTTTTCATTTTTTTTATTCTATATTCAAATCTTGAATTTGAATATATAAAAAAGCACTTATTTTCTCATTTGGTAGTGTTTAGTAAGTTGTTTTGAATACATAATTTGGGTATAAAATATATTGTATCCGAGTTTGGTCATGTTTTCTATTAAATTTTTTTTTCTCACTCACACACATCACATCACTAAAAAAAAAAAAGATGTAACTTTGTGTTTTCATAATATTTACGAATATGCCATTGTATTTGTATTCATAGAAAATAAAAACATTGAAAAGTTGTATTCATTTTTTGTATTCAAATTTAACTTTTAGAATATTGAAAATGAAAACCGAATATAAATGCTAAAATCAAACAAGTTTTTAGTGGTGGAACTCATTAAAAATTGAAAATAAAAACAAAAAAACGGTGTTTTTTCTAACTAACCAAACTGACCAACTCTATCGAATGAATCATTCCACCTAAATCCACAAGTCAAAGGAGAAACGAGGGGGGCAAATGCCCCCCTTGACCTCCCCAAAAACCCAACATATAATAATGCATACAAAGCAATTTGCTCCTCACACGAATAAGAAAATCTCTCTTCTGTCAATTAAAAGCCCATATATCCATATAACTACATATTACTTCTATATGTCATTTAACAATTAAAATATAGTTCAATGGGTCGCACCTAAGACTCAAAGTTTTGTGCTTTTGAATTTTGATAGGTTTCCATGACTTTTAAAAGTTTGACATTTCTCAACGTAATTCAAAGATAAATAATGCTACCAATACAATTTTTTTTTAAAACAAATTTTACCTTTGTTAAAGGAACAATGTTACATACACAATATTTTACTAATATTGAGTTTTAAGTTGCTATAATTCTTATTTGGGTCAACCAATCAATCGCATTACTCAATTGTTTAGCATATTACAACTTGCCAACTCAGTGATTATGAAAAATTTTGTGCAAAATAATTTTAAATTTTAGACTTATTGTTGTTAAGTGGTCTATTATAAGTGGTAGAGGAAAAAAAAAAATGATAGATTCATATGTTTTACTTGCGTCCACCACTCACAATCAATCACTTTAATAAGTGTGAAATTTGTTGAAAAAAGAGTTGTATAATTGGTATTATTATTCAAAATCTAAACTAGCTTGTGAATATACTAACTCCCCTCTTAGGGGGTACATAATCATACTTTTAAAGAAGTCCTACTTATATCCTTATATATGCCACCATAACCCTAGCCTCCACTTTTTTTTTTCTTCTATTCTATCTCTTGGTTTATATATATTGTTTTTCAGCATTAAACTTGGTGTTTTTGCTATAGATCCAAATTTTAACCACATAAAAGAATAATAATAAAAAAAAATGTTGAATTCTATATTTTTTTAAGAGCATTCAAGGTGGTGAGGATACAACTTTGTAGGCACACTGTTATATTCTTAACACTTTCACACTAATTTATTATAAAAAATCAAATTACTTATTTTCACTTTATGTATTTATAATAATCTCTTAATTAGGTTGTTATTTAACTATGAATTGATTACTTTTGTTTCCATTAATTTTAATGATATGAAATATATATTTGTGCTAAATTGAGATTATGGAATTGTGGTAGAACATTCTTTATTCACATAGCAGATTTCTGTAACATTAATAGGAAGCCTATATAAATGCCCAGTAAATATGACTTTTACATAGCTTGTAAGGTTATGACCATTCACTGACTTGATTGAGATAGGTCAATTTGTGTGAGCCCACTATTTTGGAGTTATTTACGATAACGCCACCAAGTTTAGTTTTCTTTGTTCTAAAAATGAGTCATTAGCGGTTTTCAGAAACTTATTTCATACTAAAATGTGAAAATACCTTTCTCTCTCTTCTTTTTTTTTTTGGTAAGAGAAAAGTGAATAGGGGATGACCAGTGTGGCTTCCCTATTTGAGCTTAATCATAGTAGCATCCTAACTGCTCTTGGACAGAACCCCATATTTTTGGTCAGTTAAGTTAGGTCGACTATTTGAGATGAAGATGAGATATAAGAAGTATAAACACAGAGTATCAACATAGAGCTAGTTGTGTGAGGGTCAAACCCAAGTCTTGAGACTTGTTGGCTCAGTTTTTTACCAACTAAGCTACCGGAATGTTTTGGTAAAAATAGTTTTTGAAAACAAGATTTAAAAAACAAGCACTTGGAGTAAATTTTAATTAGGTACACAAAGCTAGCAAGCACAACCCACATGTTTGGGCTGAACCAGCACATGGGGATGACTGAAAGAAGAAGATAATCTCAAGGCCTGTCAACATGGATAGAAAAACCTATAAACCAAATTGATGGTATTGGCCATTGAGGCCCACAAAAATAGCAACAGCCTAGCTACCTAACTGAAAGACGTGAGGTTGAGGTGGTTTCCAAATTAATGCTATTTCCAGGTATTCTTTCTTCAGTTTGTTGGCTGTCAATCAGAGACGGAGCTATTCTTGGACTTGGGGGGGCAGTGGCCCCCCCCAGATTTTCAAAAAAAAAATTTTAGTATATATATAACATATTATTTTTAGCAATTTTCTTCAATAAAAATTATATTTTGCCCCCCTCTCATAATATTATTGATATTTTCAAATGCTTAAAAAAAAAATAGCCCAGTAACAAAAATTAAGCCCAAACAACTCCTCAAAACAAACGTAAGCAAAAAAAAAAATCAAAAATCAAAAATCAAAGCCGGTTCTAATTAGATATCTACCTTGTCTAGGAGTGGGAAACACCTTACCTCACACATATAATAAAAGGAAAAAAGAGAAGGGGATTTCTAACTCTAAGCCATTTAAAAAAAAGAAAACCTAACTAACTTACGGCTGAACACAAAGGAGAGGAATTTGGCAGCCAGCGGCAGAAGCAAAGGTATCCTCTCATGTCTCATCTCATATTGAATCCTTGTTTGAGATGATTTACTTTTTGTAATGTGTTGATTGTTGACACTTGATATTGTTGTGGCTTGTAAGTTGTAAAGAAAACTTAAAAGAGAACACAGAGCAACTAAGCGCAGGGACTAGAGAGGGAGTTAGCAGTCAGGAAAGCTGGCCTGGAGGCTGGAGCCTGGGAGTTGGGACGGAGACGGAAAAACTCTAAACAGAGAGTAAAGAGAGAGTTAAAAGAGAGGTAAAATTATTACTCACCTATCTTTCATATTTGTCTTTTGCCATACTTTATATTCTTTTATACATGAAAAGCTCTATCTGACCATTGACAAACACAATTACACAACCCCACACGCCACATCAACTCCCATCATTAATGTTTTGTAATTTTTTTTTTTTAAGTTTTGTTTTTAGCAATAGCATGTGGCTGTGATGCTTTGTCATTTGTGATTTTTTTCTTCATCTGACAATTGACAAACACACTTAGGCAACCCCACACGCAACATCAACTCTCACCATTAATGTTTTGTAATTTTTTTTTTTTTTAAGTTTTGTTTTTAGCAATTGGATGTGGCTGTCATGTTTTGTTATTTGTAATTTTTTTTTTTTTTAGTTTTGTCTTTAGTGTTTTCGTCTATTAGTTAGTTTCTTTTAAAACATTAAGGTTAAGTAAATAATTAAAAAGATTATTTGTAATTTTAAAATTTATTGGGCCATTGTTGAATGTTTGTGTGCATAGTATTTGTCTATTGTGTGTAATGATTATAGATTATTGACCATATAATAACATAATAATTTCAAATTATATTTTATTTGTAGATTATGAAAAAGTCAACTACCATATTTGATTTTTTCAAAAGAAAAGCTTCAAATAGTTTAGAAGCTAATACTAGCGATGCAACATTGCCAACCACTAATGTTGAGGAAAATCCTGATGCCCCAATTGAGGAAAATCTCGACATCCCAATTGAGGAAAATCCTGATGAACCTGTTGAGGAAAATCTTGATGTCCCTTTTGAAGAAAATTCTCAAACAAAATTTCAAAAGGTTGATATGAGTTCGTTGCAATTAGAACGTGATCCTGGATTGCGTAGACAAATATATACTTATCATGTTGATCAACGAGATGAGATCCGGCGACGTTACATTACGTTGGGTCCATACTAGCCTCGTTTTAAAAAAATTTTAAAATCTAAGAAGGGTCGAAGCTTTCAAGGTTCTTGGTATGAAGATGATTGCTTTAAGCCATGGCTTGAATATTCTCCTAAAAAAGATGCCGCTTTTTGTCTACTCTGCTTTCTCTTTCATAAGCCAACTGGGCATGATGGACAAAATGCATTCACAGTTAACGGATTTAAGAATCGGAAGAAAGTGAGAAATGGTGAAAGCTGTTCTTTTAGTCTTCATATGGGGAATGATCTTAACTCCACTCATAGATTTGCCCATAAAGCGTGCCAGGATTTGATGAACCAGTCTCAACACATAGACAGGGTAGTGGGCAATTTCACTTCAGAACAAATTGTAAATAATCGAGTACGATTGAAGGCTTCAATTGATGTTGTTCGACATCTTGCCTTGCAAGCTATTGCTTTTAGAGGTCGAGATGAAAGCTCTACTTCAACCAATCGGGGAAACTTTCTTACGACATTGGATTTGATGGTGAGCTATAATAATAATGTTGTTGAAATAATGGCAAAAGCTCCAAAAAATGCCACCTACACATCACCTCAGATTCAAAAAGAAATTCTACATGTTATTTCAACCAGAGTGAAGAAGGCAATTAGGGAAGAAATTGGTGATGCAAAGTTTTGCATATTGGTTGATGAAGCTCGTGATGAGTCCATGAAAGAGCAAATGGCTGTGGTTTTAAGATATGTTGATACAACTGGCTTTGTGCGAGAATGATTTTATGGGATTGTTCATGTTGTTGACACTGCAGCAGTGACCCTTAAAAAGGAGATATATTATTTGCTCTCTAATCAGTGCTTAGATATCCAAAACATTCGGGGGCAAGGATATGATGGTGCAAGCAACATGCGGGGTGAGTGGAATGGATTACAAGCTTTGATTTTGAATGATTGTCCATATGCTTACTACATTCATTGTTTTGCACATCGTTTACAATTGGCATTAGTAGGAGCATCGAAAGCAGTTGTCCCTCTTAATAGATTTTTCAATAAATTGATTTTGGTTATCAATAATATTCGTGCTTCATGCAAACGTATTGAGCAATTAAAAATTGCTAGAGCTTCTGACATTGCATATTTGATTGATATTGAAGATCTTGAGACTGGGAAAGGACTTAATCAGATGGTCACTTTACAGCGACCTGGAGATACTCGTTGGGGTTCGCATTATAAATCGGTTTCTAACTTGATAAAGTTGTTTAGTCCAACATGTGAAGTTCTACTGAAAATCATGGATGAAGGAAATTCTTCACAAAAAGTAGAAGCAGAGTCTGCTTATGAGGTATTAATTTCATTTGAATTTGTCTTCATCTTGCATTTTGTTAATGAAACTATGGGAATCACTGATAAACTTTGTCAAGCTTTGCAAAACCAATCACAAGACATTTTAAATGCTATGCATTTAGTTTCATCCACTAAAAAGCTTATTCAACAATTTAGAGATGAGAAATGGGATGACTTACTAGCTACTGTGATATCATTTTGTAAGAAACGTGGTATAGATGTCCCTGATATGAATGCTCGTTATGTTGCAAGATTTGGTCGATCTCGTCATCAACAAGAGGACTTTAAAAATGAGCATTATTATAAAGTAGATATTTTGAATGCAGGAATAGATTCTCAATTACAGGAACTAAATCATCGGTTTAGCGAGCATGCCATGGAGTTACTTATGCTTAGCTCAGCTCTAGACCCTCGAGAGGCATATGAATCTTTTCGAGTTAGTGATATTTGTTCATTGGTAGATAAATTTTATCCAATAGACTTCACAGATGATGAAAAGAATGATTTGAAAAAGGAACTTGATCTTTATAAGTATGATGTAGTTCAGCATTTAGGGTTCAAGAATTTGAAAAATATTTCTGAATTGTGCCAATGGATGGTGAGAACTAGAAAATCAGAAATCTATCCGCTTATTTGTAGAGTGGTCAAGCTTGTGCTTACTCTTCCCGTTTCTACTGCAACTACAGAGCGAACATTTTCAGCTATGAATGTCATCAAAACTGACCTTCGCAACAAAATGGAAGATGAGTTTTTGTTAGACACTATGATGTTATTCATTGAAAGGGACATTGCTGCGACAATTAGTACGGATTCAATCATAAATGATTTCGAAGATTTAAAAAGACGGCGAGTTCCATTTTCATAAATAATTGCATTGTAATATCTTTAAAAAAAAAAATTTCTGTATTTTTCTTTGTTGATGGTTTATTAAATGAATGTTTATTTGGAGTTTCATTTTTTTTTTTTATACTTCTGCCCCCCTAACTCCAAGTCCTGGCTCCGTCCCTGTTTGTGCAGTAGTGATAGTTCATCATCGGATCATTCTCTAATTCCACACTTCTCTCCTTATTCCATACAAACATTCTTTCCACCCGCCCATTCTCAGAGTTCAGAATCTAGTGAAGGATCGCTTTACGGCCTTTCTTATTCCATAGCCTCATTCATCCAGCCAAACCATTCTTATCCTCCAATTGAATCAGCCCATCACCATCAGATTACTAAAAACAAAAGCAAATTGATTCATGAGCTAAATTTTTTTTTTGAGTAAAATTAAACGTCAGTTTCATGGGTCTCAGAGGCCTGAATTGCCTTATTACGAAATTACCGGGCGCCCAATTGAATTTAGAACCTACGGCCGAAACAGAATCTTCCCACAGCAAGTGGAGGCAGAGTTTGAGAAGGCCCAGAAGAGGTGGACCTACGCTATCTACTGGGAGTTAGACAGGCCAAGTAATTCTCCTTTAGGGGGCACTTTCAGTCCTGGCAAATCGTTCAACAATGGCAACATAGCCTACTCGTTCTTCGATCTCATTGATTCAGGGCCCGACACCATCTTTCAAAGTGTCATAGACCAAGTTTTCAGCACTTCGAAACCCATCTGCCTAGTCGAGAAGGACTTACTGGCCAGCTCGCCGTACTACCGGGGCCGTGAGGGCCTTGACTATGGACTCCAAACCATGTATTGGATACGCATAGCGGACGGTGTTATGGAATTTGGCTCTAAAGAGCTGATTCACCCTGTTCACAAAAAAAAGAGAAAGAAAAAAAGGAGCTGAATCACTCAGCTTGAATCTCATTTCGATTTAATTGATTATCCCAGATGAGCACAATGCGATAGATTAAGGGTGTATGTATGAGAGAGAGAGATTGAGCAAAGAAAAGATAAGAAGAATGAAGACAAAGCTGCAATAGAAGAAGAATGGCAACTAAAAAGTCAAACGACAGTAGTTATAGTCTTTTTCTTCTTATTAGCTACAAGTAGTTATATGCATTAGCTTAAGTATGCCACTCACGTGCATATAAGAGAGTACAGTTGTCTAGCACTCATTTTCTAAGCTTCCAAATCTCAAATTTGAATGCTGTTTACTCTTCTTCAAATATTCTTGTATTCATCCCCAAAGATTTCACTCTTATTAATTTCACTTATGAAAATTTCTTATGCCTTCAGCATTGCCATTAAAATGTCTCAGTATCTCCATTACTACACGATTAGCAACAATGCAACTCAACTGATGATGGCATACACCACCTAAAGATATGTCACCCCCCCCCCCCCCCCCCTCTCTCTAACTCACTTAGGAATCTCATATTTGTTGTAATAACTTAATATCCAAAAATTCTTATAGTTCCCATCCCTTCAATTAGTAATTAGTTACACATGTTGAAATTATGACGAGTTAGTTAGTTAATTAGTTAGTTAATTACAATACAATAAGGTCATGTGAACCAATAATATCATTAGAGCTAGTCTCCTATGAATACATGATTGTAATTCAACATTAAATATTGAAAAATAAGCCAATTCATTGTTTAGTTCATTTCCTCTTTCTTAATATTTCTCTATGGATAGTGATTACTTTGAATTAAGTAAATAATTTATCATATAATTGAATAAATTAGTACTAATACAAAAAATAGATTATTCTCAAAGGAAAACTAATGAAAATATACTTCAAAATACAAATTAAATAAAATTACTTAAAATATTAAAAAAATCGAAGAAAAAGAAAATCTAAAAGTTAAGTTTTGTAAAAATTAAAACTTAACTTTGATTTGGAAAGCCCTTGTTCTCACAAGAATCTTTGCCTTTCATAATTTGAACCTATTGTCACGACCATGTTGGCATTGATATAAATCTTCACAAGTGGTAAGATTACTTTTTATATAAATGGAGCTAACCTATAGATCCATAAAAAAGGTCCAAGTCCCCCTGAGCATCATGGGAATGCCACCTATGTACACTTCAGAACCATAGCGACAGGAGAAGTTCAGCATTTTTTTTTCTAGCCCCCTTCTTCAACCTTTGTCTCATCACCAGCTGCATTGGCATTATCAGTACCCTCCGCCTTTTCCGCCTGTTCTTATATTTCTTCAACTTCCTCTTCTTCCTCTACTTTTTCGTATTCAACCTCTTCATTCATCACCTCCTCAGGATCATTGTCTTCATTGAGATCAGCCTTTTCATCGGACTCAACTGGTTTTCAGGCCTTTCCACTTCAACTGGCTTTCAGGCCTTTCCACTTCAACTGGCTTAGCAATTTGCCCTTGCTCGTGGCATCTTATATATCTAATTAAACATGCTGGCAAGGCAACTGTGAAGAAGGCTAGAAGAATTCATGGGAAGAAGTATACACGATGAAGCAGAATCTTGTCAGTTTCTCTGGGACTCGTCCAGGTGGTTCCTAGTAGTACTCTGACGAACCTATGGATTCAAGAACTTATTGAGTGGTCACCGGTGTGGTGCCTGCCACAACGCCTCCGATGCCAAAGTCAGTGTGAAAGAAGGCCACAGTCAAAATATCAAAAATAACTCAGTATAAGTTGTGATGATGTGTGTACCTTGTATTGGTGTTGTGAGGGTTTTATATATCCTTGGGGACTATAGTCGTTGGGGTGTTAATGACTCCCCTGATAACGTCTTTGGTGGAATAATGGGTTTTAATGCGTTTCCACCGGTTCGTCCAGCTGGTCTTGTAACGGTTGAGGCATTATTGGCAGCATTGAATGGCATTAACGTTTTCTCCAATGACGCGGATAACTGGTCAGCTTCGTCCGTAAAGGCTACCTTGTTTGTGTTTAACTTCGTCAGTATCATCAGATGCCCCCCGAGTTTCATGGTCGTCAGTGAGGATCGTGGAAGACGAATAGTTTTTTTTTTTTTTTGACCTTTGGGATTTCGTGCCGCATTGAATGCGTGGTGGCGGCGTTACGTGGGTTGTGGCCACGTGGCGTGATGTGGTTGGAGAAGGATTATGACCCTTGGGTTTCCCGCCGATTTTCGGTTTCACTTCCATTTGGTTTTTAAACTTCTCCTCCCCTACTTTATCTTACATTTTCTCCAAATTCTCGGTTTCTTTCTCCGAGCATTTTTTCCACCTATTTCTTCATTTCCGTTTGAGCTGGTGCGTGTTGGGCTTCTTGTTTCCTTTCCTTGAGGTACGTTTTCTATTCTATTTTTCTTTCTTCTCTCTTTTCCTCTTCGCAAATGTTTGATTTCCTTCTCTTTTTGGCTTCTATTTCTTGTTTTTTCTTTTTTTTCTTTTTTCAGTACTTTCCTATTTACTTGTACTTTGTCTGGGTGTCCATGGTCAGTAGCTTAGGCGTTAGAGAAACTTGCCCTTCGATTTCCTTTCTTTTTGCTCGCTTAGGGGGGTCTTTAGGTGTTTTTCCCAATTTGGAGGGTTTCGTTTTTGCGGGTAATAGCTTAGGTGTTGTTTTGGGCGATTTGTTTCCCTTGCTCCACCAGTCGGTCGATTGGTTTGAAGGTTTGGTGAAGGGACAACGGCCGATGTCTGAGGTTAGGTCTAGTGATCTCGATACGGGGTTATCGTCTAGCGGTGATCTTATGGAGGGGGATATTGCCGCATCATCCTTTAGAGAGGTTAAGGCTTTCCATGCCCTCATGGAGGTGTGTGGGCTAGATTCTGATGCCGTGGGTAGGTTTAAGGATAGGTTTCAGTTCCCGAAACGGGTTCGGGTCCGTCGGCCTACTGACGAAGAGAGGGCTTGTCAGTTTTTTCCAGGTGAAGTGTGCTTTTATGAGGCCGCTTTTACTTATGGATTAAGGCTCCCCGTCCACCCATTTGTAATGGAACTCTTAGCTTATTTGAGTATCGCTCCTGGGCAGCTTATGCCCAATTCATGGAGGATAATGGTCAACTGTATGGAAATATGGTTGGCTACTAACGGGGATATGATCAAGGTAAATGAGCTTGTTTATTTGTATCGTTTGAAAGAGTCAAAGGAGTACGGGTATTATGAGCTAGTACCTTAGGAGAGAAGAACCAGGATCGTCAAGGGCTTACCCTCGTCCTTCAGGTACTAGAAGTCTAGATTTGTGTTTGTGTCTGGGGACGACTTTGAGACCCCCTCTAACCAGGATTGGGGAGATATCCCCCGATTGCTTCGTCGGTGGGGAACCCCGACTTTAGGTGCGTCAGTATCCTTTCCTTCCCTTTTCTTGTTGGATCCGATGTTATCGTTACTAATTTCTTTCCTCCCTGTGCAATTAAAAGGAGGTCAAAGTTGAAAAGCAGGTACAAGGAGCGCGTTGAGGCGGCCATTGTGTATTCCCAGTCCATCAAAAACTGGGACGACTTAGTAGATCCGCGGACACTCGCCTTCTACAACCTTGGTCCCGATCCATCTCCCTACGTCCTGTGGAGCATTGATATTGAAGGAAAGAAGAGTAAGTATTTGGGTTCATCAAATTCATTCCCGTACTTGTGTTTAATTGCCTTGTTCCTTTACAATATTTCCCTTCTTCGCAGAGATGACGACTAAATTTAACAAGGGCATGTACGAGAAGATGCGATCCAAGAAGGACGAGCCGCTGTCCAACATCGGGAAGAAGGTGGTTCGTGTGAAAGGGAAGGTCTCTTCCGTCACGCCGGTTGCTTCGGCTACTCCTGTGGTTTTCGGCGCTGAGACGACGAGGACGGCTTCGCCGACTACCTCGATAGAGGAGATCCCGACCCCTGCTTCGAAGAAGCCTCGTACATCAGATAAGGGGAAGGAGGCTACTTCTTCGTCAACCATTTGGGATGATGAGAAGTTGGCGATGGATCGGGCTCGTGGTGTCGTGACCGCAAAAGACCTAAAGGTGTTCTCGGATATGCCCCCAAATGAGCTGATGAGTCGTCATCTCTAGAAGCTCGTCCAGGTAACTACATATATATGTATGTTTCTTACATTGGTGTGCTTTGGGCTAAATTTCGTCGCGTATATATTAATATGTATATATGTATATTTTTTTTGTTTTAGGTGCTGGGGGAGACTGTTCACCTTTTGTCTGAGTATCTTGCTCAGGAGGTTAAGGTTGAGTCTTCGCTTTCTCGGATCAAGGTTCTGGAGATGGAGAATTCGAAGCTGAAGAGAGATCTAATAGCTTCGATGGAGGACGTTCATCAAGCCATGGATAAGGCCAAAAAGCTGAGTGACGAGCTGAAGGTAGAGCAGTAGCTTGTACTGGAAAAGGACAAGCAGCTCGCAGCCGCGAAGGAAAAAATTAAGGTCGTCACCTCCAGGGCCATCGAGGGCTTCCAGTAGACTGAGGAGTACAATTCTGTGCTCTTTAGCTTGTACTTTAAAGGGTTCGAGCTCTTGAGGAGGTATTGCATCAAGCACCCTTCCGGGGTAGACCTAGAGGCGCTGGACATGGAGGAGGTGGACAGGGAGATCTCTGCTGATGAAGCTGCCCAAGCCGCCGCAGCTGACGCTCCTGGAGACCTTCCTGATGTTCCTGCTGTCGAAGCCCCGGCCCTTGATGCTCCTGCCGAGGATGACGCTGCTCCGGATGTTTGACCCCATCACCTGTTCAGGAAAAAGAAAATTCTTCTCCCTTTTTTTTTTTTAAATGGTGCCTAATGTGTTTAAGGCTTCAGTTCCAGGACATCTTTAAATTTTGTTAAGCATATATTTGGCCCAGTGTTTATGGGTTTCTAAATGTAAAAACAATGATGATTGCCTTTGGTTTTTAGGCTTATATAATATCGTATTTACTTACATATGTTGCTCTTCTGTGTGTCAATTTCTTCGTACCCGTCAGTAATGTACATACATTTTGTCGGAACGTTATTACTTAAGCATTTTTTGTTGTTTTTGCCTTCGTCAGTAATGTACATCCGTCTAGGTGGAATCTTATTACTTAGGCGTTTTTTTTGTTTTTTCCTTCGTCATTAATGTACATCCGTCTAGGCGGAATCTTATTACTTAGGCGTTTTTTTTGTTTTTGCCTTCGTCAGTAATGTACATCCGTTTAGGCAGAATCTTATTACTTGGCATTTTTTTTTTTATCTTTTTGCCTTCGTCAGTAATGTACATCCGTTTATGCGGAATCTTATTACTTAGGCATTTTTTTTTTATAATCTTTTTGCCTTCGTCAGTAATGTACATCCGTCTAGGCGGAATCTTATTACTTAGGCTTTTTTTTTAATATCTTTTTGCCTTCGTCAGTAATGTACATCCGTCTACGCCATAACGGGTTTCCGGGAATTCGTACCGATGATACCTGTATGAACACATTTTTTTTTGAACCGTTATTTCATTAATTTTCAGGATCGGGTACATTCTTTGAGTTACATCTGTCCATGGTATTTCTTCAAGTGTTCAATGTTCCAATGTCGCGGGAGTTTTTGCCCGTCTAGGGTTTCCAAGTGGTAGCTGCCTTGTCGGGAGTAGTGGACGATTCTGTAAGGCCCTTCCTATGTGGGACCGAGCTTCCCATGGGCTGAATTTTTTGTTGCATTGGTGACTTTGCGTAGGACGAGGTCGCCAATTTCGAGTCTTCTGAGCTTTACCCTCTTGTTATAGTATTCGGTCATCTTCTGCTGGTACTTCATCGTCTTGCTGGAGGCCTTGTCTCTTACCTCGTCTTAGCAGTCCAGATTGATTCGAAGTTGATCGTCGTTGTCCTCCTCGCGGAATACTTCTCGCCTGGTGCTGGCCACACCCACCTCGACTGGGATTACCGCCTCAGTGCCATAGGTGAGTTTGAAAGGTGTCTCTCCCGTTGGCGTTCTTGCTGTTGTTCTGTAGGCCCACAAGACGTTGGGTAATTCTTCGGGTCACGCGCCCTTTGCTTCGTCTAGTCGGGCTTTGATAATTCTGAGCAGTGTCCGGTTAGTTACTTTTGTTTGTCCGTTCGCTTGTGGGTGTCCAGGGGACGAGAACTGGTTCCTGATACTTAGTCCCGAGCAAAAGTCTCTAAATCCCTGGCTGCTGAACTGATGACCATTATCCGAGATAATCGTTCGTGGAATCCCAAACCTGCAAATTATGTTCTTCCACACAAAATTACGGATCCTCGCTTCTGTAATAGTCCTTATTGCTTCTGCTTCGACCCATTTTGTGAAGTAGTCAATGGCAACGAGCAGGAACCTTACCTGTCCTTTTCCCTAGGGTAAAGGGCTGACGATATCAATCGCCCACTGTGTAAATGGCCACGGGGAGGTTATCGTTGTCATCTTCTCTACTAGTAGCCTCTGGACGTTCCTGAAACTCTGGCACTTATCGCACCTTCTGACGAGCTCCGTAGCGTCTGTCTGCATGGTCGGCCAAAAATATCCTGCCCGAATAATTTTGTTTACCACAGTCAAAATATCAAAAATAACTTAGTATAGGTTGTGATGATGTGTGTACCTTGTATTGGTGTTGTGAGGGTTTTATACATCCTTGGGGACTATAGTCGTTGGGGTGTTAATGACTCCCCTGATAACGTCTTCGGTGGAATAATGGGTTTTAATGCGTTTCCACCGGTTCGTCCAGCTGGTCTTGTAACAGTTGAGGCATTATTGGCAGCATTGAATGGCATTAACGTTTTTTCCAATGACGCGGATAACTGGTCAGCTTCGTCCGTAAAGGCTACCTCGTCTGTGTTTAACTTCGTCAGTACCATCAATACACATACCAAAAGGTGGAAACAAAATGAAAGGCCAAAGGGAGTTGCAGTCTTGCAGAGTATGAATTTCAGTGCTTTTGGTCAACACGGTCTGAACTGTAACTAAACCCACGTGATGAGATAAAAACTCAGGGGTTGCAATAGAAAGAGGGGAAGGTTTTAAAATAAAATATCTAAAAGTTGATAAATGAAAAGAAAATGTAAAAGTTAGGTTTTAATTCTTACAAAACCTAACTTGTAGAACTTCTTTTCCTTTGATTTTTTAGTTTTTAATGTTTTGAGATGAGAGATTTTTAACAAAAGTGGGTAACAGAAGACAAATAGAGCTAACCTCAAATAAATAAAATGTCAATTTTTAAACTACAAGTAGGTAGTTCTTTTTTTTATTCATTTTTATTTTTTTAATTGCTGAGACGTTACAAGTACGATCCAAGGGTTCTACAATGGGCAGGATTTCAAGTTTATAACAAGCTTATGTTCTTGACTTCTTGGTCACGAAGATGTGGCCCGGCAGCATCATACTTCAATTTTTCAAACTACCACAAAGTCTTGAGCCTAAATGGGCTTGCCGGGGCCATAAGGCCGGACTCAAGACCATGTCTCGGATACCCATAACGAAAGGTATCATGGAATTCGGCTCAAATCTTGAATTTGAATATAGAAAAAAACATTTATTTTCACATTTGGTAGTGTTTGGTAAATTGTTTTGAATACATAATTTGGGTATAACATACATCATAACCAAATTTGATCATTACTTTCAATTTTTTTTCTTAAAAAAGTATATTTTCTCACTCACACACATCACATTACTAAAAAAAAAAGTGACTTTGTGTTTTCATAATATTTAGGAATATACCATTGTATTCGTATTAATAGAAAACGAATACAATGAAAAATTGTTTTCATTTTTTGTATTCAAATCCAACTTTTAGAATAGTGAAAATGGAAACTAAATACAAATGCTAAAACTAAACTAGTTTTTTAGTGGTGGGACCCACTAAAAATTGAAAATGAAAATGAAAATGAAAAGCTTTTTCCAGCTAACCAAACAAGCCCTTAGCATCTCCATTTCTCCATAAGAAGTCATAGCATGGTAGAATGCAATTTTTGGGGAAATAAATATTCTAGCTTGTACAAATTTTATCACTTGATCAGTAAATTAATTATGTTCGATGTCCATATATATATATATATATACATATTTAAAATAAAAAATTGGTAATGTGTATGAATGATATACAATAAGTTCTATATAGATAATATATGGTGATTGACCAAAACTAATTCTTTTTTCTTTTGCTGAAACCCAAAACTTATTAATAGTTGTGGCATCTCATAGTGTGAGAGAACCAATTCTCATTAATAAAAAAAAAGAGAGAGAACCAATTCTCATATTTCTATATAGAATATGATGCTCTCACCTCTTAGCAAGAATTAATGTGACTAAGTTGAGCTTTCATTTCTTCTAAAAAAAAAATCTTCTAAAAAAAAAAATGCTTCATTTAATGGCTAGCTTCACTCAAACTAAGATAAGCTCTAAATAGTTAATTAACTCCACTCTTTTTTGAGCAAACAGTAATACTTATTAAAACACATATGAAAATAGTGATATAAGTGCTTTAAAAAGGGTTTATAATACATTACATAATCAGAGTACAACTATAAAAGGGCTTAACATTTGTAGTTGTACACTGGGATTGTAAATAGCAGACACTAGATACACATAAAAATAGTAATATTGTTGTTTTAAATTAGGTTTATAATACATTACATGACCAGAGTATAACCACAAAATGACCTAACCTTTGTAGTTGTAGATTATAGTTATAAACAACGGATACTAAACACACATAACCAACGTGGGATTAACATCTCTATTTTTTTTTAGTAAACAGTAATACTTATTAGAACATACACAAAAATAATAATATTAGTGTTTTAAACCAAATTTATAATATATTACATAACCAGAGTATAACTACAAAAGGAAACCTCTAATACAAGATTGTTGAACAGAAAACATGATAAGAGTATAAAAATGTTTTTATCTTTACACAAGACAATTTGAAAGTACAGTACTTTTGTCTTATGGAAGGAAAAAGTTTATCTATAAAATTGGTTGTAAGTAGGGCAGTAAACGAGCTGAGCTTTGTCGAGTAGTGCATATTCAAGCTTGACTCGTCAGAAAAAATCAAAAGTTTGAGCTTGGCTTGAGCTTGTGACAAGCCTAAAAATAGTGTTTGAGCTTAAGCTCGTGGGAAAGCCAAAAAGCTTGAACTTGGCTTGGTTTGACTTGATTAATTAATCAAGCCAAACTCAAGCTTAATATTAAGCTCAAACTCAAGCTCAAGTCAAGTTTTTGAACCTGAGATCTAAAAAAATTACATTATTAAATGCTTAAATCTCTAAAATTAAGAAAAAAGAAAAAGAAAATAGTATACTCATTTTATCATGCATCTATTCTTACTTATAATTAGTTATTATTCAAATTAATAATTTACATAATTAAATTCATTCATTCATCATTCATTGTCTACAGTTTCAGCAATTGTTCAAAATACAATTTTTACATTCATATTAGATGGTGAATGACTAAAAAAATGTTTGTTTATAATTATTATGAATGAGAAAATAATAACATATTTCATAACTTTACTTTAGATGACTGATATGAAATGATCATATGTTCTACAGCTTTAACAATTGTTCAAAATACAATTTTTACATTCATGTTAGATGGTGAAGGACTAAAAAAATGTTTGTTTGTAACTATTATGAATGAGAAAATAATAACATATTTTATAACTTTACTTTAGATGACTGATATGAAATGATCATATGTGGCCTACTTAATTATTTATTTATTTTTAAATGTAACTATAGTCTAAAGTGGTTCTTGATCAGTTTAAAGGGAAGGAAAAAATTAAGGTAATATAGGTAGTGGTCTCATGATGGCCATGTCATGAATATATTTAACTAACACATATAAACTTATAAGTAAGTTTATGCTTGAATTGTTGTGTATCAAGCCTATCAAGCCTAGTAGCTCACAAGCTTGTTCGTGAACAAATTTTTGCTCGGCTTGTTTATTAAACGAGCCCAAAACTAAGATTCAAGTTTGACTTATTTATAAACAAACAAATATGAACAAGTTTTTTATCAAGCCGAGCTCGAGTTGTTCATGATTAACTTGGTTCATTTCCAGCCCTAGTCGTAACCTTATGTTACAAACTCACTCAACACATGTCAAATTTTGTGTCAATTGAATACTATTTACTATATAATTTATAAACTTATATTTTATGCATAATTTTTAAATTACAAAAACTTGCAATTGAAAAATTTATTGATAACATAACTATTGATTTTTAATTTTCTTGAAATTTTGCAAACATAGAGGATATAGGAAGAAGATGTAATCCAATAGTAAATTTGTCAAAATTCATCTCTAATAAAAAGATATTAAGTAAATTTTTAGTTTAAGATTACAACTAATTTTGTAACTAAACTTTGTTCCCTATCGACACAAACAACACGCACACCTTGGTCCTTACTCTCTAGACACAAAGGAATTTACGCTAGGAAGACTTGTTTTGCTTCGCACCAAATTAATGGGCACCTACCTTCCACCTATTTATACTAACCCACCGACTTTTATATTTCTTGACCATTCTGGCCCAAGACATCTTCTAGACAATTAGTGAAATTGTGGCCGAAATTTACTTGTGCAGGAAACTCTCGAGGAAAAATAGGAAATATTTCCAAGAGAATTTCCATGAGAGCGAAAGAGTTTTTTTTTTGGGTGGGGGGAGAGAGAGAGAGGGGGAGGCGGTGCTTGATTTTTGCCAACAAAGTCGGTGTAAAAAGAAGATAACATGTTGACATTGTTGTAAGTCATGTGGGTGTTAAAAAAAATAAAAAAAAATAAAAACAACGTGTAAAAAGAAGATAACATGTTGACATTGTTGTAAGTCATGTGGGACCGCTCACAAAATTACAAATGTTTGCATAGAGATTGAGATATGGTGTAACCCTGCGGTGGTTCAACTTTTAATTTTGCTATTTAGTTGTTGAGATTTTTTTTTTAATTTATTTTATTTTGTGTGTGGGTAAGAACAAAATTATATTAGTTTAGAATTCTTTAAAAGATAGGGTTATTTATTTTAGATAAAATAAATTAATTGAGCTAAATTTTGTTTTTAATTTTACTGGTAATTTTTGTCTTTGAGCTTATTTATTTATTTATTTTTGGCTTGTATACTTATTTTAGATTTTAAATCTATAAAAAATTTTATGGTCACTGAAATGAAGTAAATGCTAGACCTGAAATTTTTTTAATAAATAACTGATGTGATAAGTTGTAAGTAAAAAAATGATGTGAGTGGTGTGCCCATATGCAAACCAATAAGAATTTGCTTCCAAAACAGTTTGTAAAAATGTTATAAAAAAGTGCCCAATGGTTCAACCTTTGATTCTGCTAATTAACTGTTGAGATTTTTTTATTTTGTATGTGGGTAAGAACAAAATTATTTTTGTTTAGAATACTTTGAAAGGCAGGGTTATTTATTTTGGATAAAATAAATTAATTGAGCTCAATTTTGTTTTTAATTTTACTGGCAATTTTTGTCGTTGAGCTTTTTTTTTTTTTTTTTTGGCTTGTATACTTTATTTCAAATTTTAAATCTATAAATTTTTTTATGGTCACTAAAATGAGGTAAATGCTAGACCTGAAATTTATTATTATAAATAACTGATGTGATAACTAGTTACTTGTAAGTAAAAAAATAATGTGAGTGGTGTGCCTATATGCGAACCAATAAGAATTTGCTTCCAAAACAATTTGTAAAAATGTTATAAAAATGTTCGTGAGTATAGCATTAGTCTTAAAAGAATCAATAATATTATTAAAAGGAAACAAAATTGCTAAAATAAGTACACATATGATGATGTCGAAAATATCACCAATAAGTTGCGAGCACTCTCCAACTCGAATCAAACCTGCAAACAGAAAACAAAGAGACCTAAAAGAGAGCACCGGTGTAGTACCGGCCAAAAACCCTCCGAAGGTCAAGTTAGAATTTCTTTTCAACCCTAAAGTGCTAGAGTTGAGTCAGATGTGCGTACCTTTAGTCATGGGGGTTTTGGATGTATTTATAGGGGTGTAGAGTCGACTTCGATCCCTTGATTATCAAGCTCTTTCCTTTTATGATTAAAACTCTTTCCATTCTCATACCTTCAAGAATTTCTTTCCTTATGAAATTCCTTTGATTAAGGCTAACGTGTAGTGCAAGAATTCTTCGTATTTATGTTTGCATGAATCACACTCAGGGTCACGTCAGCCCTAATCACATAGCGTGGTTTGAGGTAGCCTGGAGAGCGACGCATGAATTCTTCCTGTCCGTCTACCACCCATCCGTCCTCTTTAAGTCATATTACCCGTCACCTTATTGTAATCATACCAGCCATACCGTCATATTGGTTTTACCCTTATCAACATATATAATAATATATTTTTCAAAAAAAAATTAGGAGGGGACCATTGTCCCCCCTAGTCCAAGGGTGGTTCTGTCTTTGTGGTTAAGAATAGTAACACACTTTCACGCACAATCTTTGTGGACCTATGCTATCTACTGGGAGTTGGACTGCCTATCCTATTCTTCCTTGAAAAATATTAGGCCAGCCAAAGGCTTCTTCAATATAGACAATCAAAAGTTTAGAAACAATGATATCCAGTTCTTCAAGCTTAGGGATTCGATTCCCATGTTCACATTTGGCAGTGTCCTTTGCCAAGATTTCAGCACTTTGATCCCCGTCTGGGTGGTTGGGGAGGACTGCTTGGCGAGCTCAATGTACTATCGGGCTCATTTGGGTAGTAAGTACAGACTCCAAACCATGTCTTGGATACGAGTAGTGGATGGTGTTATGGAATTCAGCTCCACAGAGCTCATTCACCCAACTTGAATTTGAGAGGGAGAAGGATTAACAAATGTCCTAAGAATATTGATTTATGAAATACTTTTAGAAACTTTTAATTGAAAAAAAATCGACAATCAAAAGTTTAGAAACAATGATATCCAATTCTTCAAGCTCGGGGATTCAACTCCCATGTTCACATTTGACAATGTCCTTGGCCAAGTTTTCAGCACTTAGAGCCCCATCTGGGTGGTTGAGGAGGACTGCTTGGCAAGCTCAATGTATTATCGGTAGACATGGCAAAACGGACGGATCGGGTTGGATCAGGTTTTGGTCAATCAGATTGTGGGTCAAACGGGTTACAGATCAAAACGGGTCATTTTAAGCAGGTTAAAATGACTAAGACATGCTTGGGAAATAGATTCCTTGATGTTGACTATTAGTTTATTTATTTATTTCTTTTCGTTTTATTTTGTTTTAAACAAGCATGTCATTACTATAACTAATTACATTATTTATTAAAGCACAGAACATTTATATTATTTACAAGATATGTAAATTAAATTATTTTACTGGAAGCACATGGCATTCATTTGATTTGTTCTTTACTATTTCATTCAATTAATTTAATGACATGTGTAAATTTAGAATTGGCCACTAGATTTTGACTTGCTAACTTGTGATGAAGACGTCAATGCAGGAACCTTTAGAGCAAATTAAAGAGGGAAAAGGAAATAGTGAATAATCGCAGGGTTACGAAATAGAGATCAATATACAAAATTGCTACACATTATTTTTTTTTTTTTGGGAACACCAGGATGTCATGGTTATTGACCAATATACAAAATTGCCACTAGCACATATTAGAAAACGAGAAAGTGGAGATAGAAGACATCAAAATGACGTAGATTTCTATAAACTCATCCACAAAGTGTTTGTGAGACTTGATTTTTTAAGATGTGTTTATAATAAACAGTCAGTCAACATTAGTTCAATTTGGTGAAAACAAGTTTTGAAAAGTCATACCAGCGTGTTTTCAATCCTCAAAGGAACGCGGAATATTAGTTGTGAGGAAGTTACCAATAAGCTCCACTTCATTTCTTCGCTTTCTGCTCAATAGCTTGTTCGAATTGAAGGGAAAGAATATAAATTTTTTGTATCACTTTTTATGTTCTCATTTTATATTTTACCAATTACAACTTGTTATGTATTTATCGTTTTTTATTTTAAACTTTAACTATTTTATAAAAAAAATTAAACAAAAAATTGTAATTAGTGAAATATAAAATAAAACATAACAGGTGGTATAGAAGGTTTGTATAGAATGGAGGAGAGCTTAGAGTAGAGTTGGCTGATTCCATCCTCATTAATGTGCAATCCATCCATAGGTCTCTCCTTAGTTTTAGTCACATCAAATGGGACCTTTTGCCTTTTGAATTATTAATTTGATGGAATCCATATACGTCTCTGCATGCACCAGACAATGATCTAGTGAGACTTCGAGTGTGTTTGGGACTAACTTAGCTAGTTTTTTGTTTTGTAGTTTTTATATAGTTTTTTAAAACTTTTTTTTATACCTTTTTTTAAGTAAAAGTATATTTTCTCCCATACTATTTTCTAAAGTATATTTTTAGCAAAAAGTTAAATAAATTGATTTCATATTTCTCATATTTTCACTCTTTCACTCCTTCCATCTTTTCAACCCTTCTTGCAGCCAAGTTCTTGTCTGACACCTCATCTTCTCTTCTATTTGACATAAGCAAATTTGGATTGGATATTTCATTTGTTAATGAACTATTTTAGAAAAATATTTATACTACTTTCATAAAAAATATAAAAAAAAAGTATAAAAAAATCAATTATTTATTTTTTCCATAAAAAGCTTCTAAAAATAATTTTAAAACCAATACTTTTAGGACATATTATGACTTTTCCAAACAAATTTAATTAACATATAAAACTTGGTAGTTTGTAGGAATGTACATGATACCGATAAAAAAGACCACCTTACCTTGATTTTTTTTTAATTTACCCTTCCAAATAGAGTCCAAAGTTTTTTTTTTTTTTTTAGAAAGTAATGGTCCAAAGTTCTTTACAAAGTTTCTTTTTTCAAGTCTTTTTTTTTTTTTTTGGAATAAATATGATAGAATATAAATTTATAAAAGACTCTAGAAGTCACTTCAGTCATGATTTCTAAGATTTGGTTTCAGAAAATAACAAAGTCATCATTCAATAAGTTATTACTGATTTAGTGGGCCTTACCGCCTGTTATTAAATGGTGGAAACTGAAAACGAGTTTCAACTTTGAAGGCTCTTGCAGTCTTACAAAATTGGGAAGAAAGCGTGTACGGTAAGTTTCCTATGAACTCCACTGCCACGGGTTCTCTTTCTGTTTATAATGCTACTGTCGTTGCTGTGCAATCCATCCTTAGGTCCCTCCATCGTCCCACTTTTTCTTATTATTTTCTATCTTTCCGCTTTTTATCCATACAACCAAAAGAACTCTTAGTCCCAATTATCTTCCCTTTTGCCTTTTGGATTATTTGATGGAATATATTGCCCCAGCCGATGTGTCTTTGCCCAGTACACCAGACAGAGAAATACAAATTCCACGTTCTTCTATCTTTTCGATCTTTCCACCAGCAAAGTCTCTGTCTGGTAGCAGTGGTGATGCTTCATTATATAATCAAACGCTAATTCCACACTTGTCTTCTTCCATACCATCCTTCTTTCCACCAGATAACTCTCGTTCAAGCTCCGTATCTGCTCAAACAAAACACTTCTCTCCTTATTCCATAACATCATTATTTCCTCCCACAAAGTCTGAGGCAAATTCAGCATCTAGTGAAAGACCAACTTACGAATTTGGTCATTCCATACCGTCAATCTTCCGTCCAAACTATTCTTATCCTTCTTCAGTGGAACCAACCCATGACTATCAATTGAGTAAAACTGAAAGATATCATTTACAGTGGTCTAATATTAAGGACTGGCGCTCATTTAAGTTTGGTATCAACGATGAGGAAGAAAAAACCTTTCCACTGCAAGTGGTGGCCGCATTCAATCAGGCCCGCCACGAGAGGTGGACCTACGTTATATACTGGGAGTCAGACGGGCTATCCAATTCTTCTTTAGGGCACACTTTGAGTCCTGTCAAAGGGTTCTACAATATGGATGATTTCAAGTTTAAAGACAAGGCTGTCTCGTTCTTCCAGCTCAGGGAGTCGTGGCCTGATAACTTAACCTTTGGCAGTGTCCTATGCCAAGTTTTCAGCAGTTCGATCCCCATCTGGCGTGCTGGGGCGGACCACTTGGCAAGTTCATTGTACTACCGACCCCGCCAGGGCCATGAGTATGGACTCCAGACCATGTCTTGGATACGCTTAGCTGATGGTGTCATGGAATTCGGCTCCACAGAGTTGATTCACCGACCTTGAATCTCATATCAGAAACATTGGACGAAAAATGAGAGAAAAATCAGGGGCAGAGATGTTTGTATGAGCCTACAAAAATGGGATTCCGCCTTCCAAATATTTGAGCATTCTAATGATGTTTTTAAAAAAATTGTTCAATTCATCTAATAGTTATAGATATTTTTTTCTCGCATTCAGTTTTTATTGTAAAATGTATCTTTGTATATGCTAGAATTTTAGATCATTCATATCTTTAATATTTCATTAGTTTAATCGAAATTTTTTACTTACTAAACAATTTGGTAACTTATATTAAAAATGAAAACTTTAAGGATTCACTATGAAGGATATTAAGTTATATGTATATATAAATGTATGTGTTTATGCATATTTATGAAAGTTTGTATAAACTAATAAATTAGTATAATAAGGGTCTATTTGTGATCCACTTATTATGTTGAAATTAGAAATTTTTTACTGAAAGTACAGTAGATAAAGGTAAAAATTAACTGAAATAGTACAGTGGGATCTATGAATAGTACCAAAAAGTGTAGTGGGGCCCATAAATAATAGAAAAATAAGTTAAATAATAAAATAACTTGGTTTTTTAATTTTTACCAAATACACACTAAGTTGACTCCCCAAACAAAAATTTCTGCCTATAGCCTCGAGGAAAATATTATAAGGAATGATTGAAGGATATATATACACCTTTTTAGAAAATTCATTTTCATATTGCCATTATAAATTGAGAAATGCTACGTTTACAATATTTTTATAATATTTTTATAACAAATCATAAGTGGTAGGTTATTATTGGTTCTAATTTAAGTTTATCAATGAAATTACTTTTTTGTTCACCAATAACAACCTGTAATAACCAATGTTATTAAATTTGTTCCGTTCAGGGCAGAATATCTCATACTAGAAGGGACGGATGGAGACTTGGGACTAGGGGGGGGTGGGCAATGGCCCCCCTATTTTTTTAAAAAAATAATAATATATCCATAGGCACTAATTTTAGCAATTTTGTTCTATAAAATCACACTTTGCTCCTCTTAACATTATAATTGATTCTTTTAAGAGTACTATTCTAGCCACAAACTTTTCTAAAACATTTTTACAAGCTATTGAGGTAGTAAAAATTTATTAGTTTACATTTGGGTCTATCACTTATATCACATTTTTACTTACTAATAACCACTCACTACATTAATGGCTTGTAAAAAAAAATTATATTTCTAGCATTTTACTCCTTTTAAAGGCCAGATCTAAAATCTAAAGCAAATAAAGAAGCCCAAAAAACTTATTCAACGACAAAAATTACCAATAGTAAAGCTAAAAACAATTAAACTCAATCAACCAATTTTACTCAAAATCAAACAACTTGACCATTTAAAAAATTCTAAACGAAATAATTTTGTCCAACAACAAAGCTGTCCCCTTAACTTCAAGTTTTGGCTCTGTCCCTGCATACTAGGACGTAATCCAAAACTGTAATACTATCTGTTCCACCTCGGGTCTAACTCTGGCCAATTTTGGGTCATATTGGTCATTCCTGCCAATTCTAGTCAATTACATTTCAGCCGGTACCAGTTTCCAAAAGGAAAAAAATAATAAAAAAAAAATTCTAAACTAACAAACTCATTTGCAAAGCATGTGCCACCGCCGATCTCTTGAAGAACAAACCTAGCCATCACAAACAACTGACAGGTTGCCCCTTATTTTATTCTTCTTTGCTTCATCTCAGACCCTCGGCCTCTTCTTTCATTTTTTGACTTTAGTCTATACCTTCTGTTTAAGATTTTGCTTGGTTTCTGCTTTGTTTCTTCTTTATGTTTGCCTTTTAGTTTGTTGACCTCACCCACATGACAAAGCATTCGAAGGAAAAAACTTAAAAAGTTGATGAGAGAGTTTGAAAGTTTCAAACAAATTTATTGAATCTCCCCAACATAACTTATGGCTGTAGTTTTTCATTATCTATGTATATATTTATGTTTTAATATTCTAAAAAAGTGATTTTACTATAATGATTAAATAATTTGTTGGATCAAAAAATATATAATTTGTGTTATTTGAGATTTACCTATTTGGGTCGATAATTTTATATTGTGTAAGAATGTGTGTGTGTGTGTGTATATATATATATATATATATATATTATTTTAATTTTTTTTAAGAATCCAAAACATCTTAAAACAGTACGTCGAAATAGGCCGATACTGAAATATTCAGTTCTGTTTGGAAAAAACCAAAACGGGTCTGAGATAGTATTCATTACATTGATAGTAACTAATAACTTGCCATGTATAATTGTTGTGAAAACTAAAAATATTGTGAATGTAACATTTTTCATATAAACTATCCTTTTTTTTTTTTTACTTTTATATAAATTGTCATTTTGTCAACGTAACAAAGCTTTTAAGCTCCTGTCAACTGCCTTATGTTTGATGAATTTTACTAACATGTGCTCTAAGAACACATAATAATATACTATTTTTAAAAAAGAAATTTGTTGAAAATTAAAAAAATTTGGACAAATTTTTTAATTTTTAATAAAAATTTTTCAAAAATAAATTTGTTAATTTATGCCCTGATACATTAATTACAATAATTGAAGGGCGACGTCGATAGTGATTACAATGATAAATTCATGATTAAGATGTGGACGTGATGGCTACACGTTCTTTGTGAATATGCATTAAAATATTCTAAAGATCTTCTAATATTATCACAAGTCATTTGCAAATTGGGTGTGGCACAAACAACCATATTGCCAGCTCATTTATATAGACTTTTCATTTTGCAATTTTAATTTAACATCAGGAGAATAAATTGGTCAATTTGAACTCTAAGGGCAGAATCGTGATTTGCACCGTTAAAAAATCTCCAATCAACATTAAGGAGAAGAATTTTGAGGATAAGAAACTTGATCAAACTGTCTAATCAAAAGGTATTGGAAAGTAAAAAAAAAAAAAAATCACATTGATTAAAAGATAGGAAAATCTACACCACATATCCTTTAAAAAAATCATATTTATTTACCCAAGACTCTCCGTTCCAAGTTAAATTTAATAATTTATACAACATGTACTTCTTCTCATCCTTTTCTTCTTCTTCAGTTCATTTTCCTTTCATTTATTTCTTCATTGCAACTTCCAAATTTGCGGTTCGCATCTTTTATTTATTTTTTTATTTATTTATTTTTTTTTTTCAGTTTACACATGCAATAATAAAGACTGGTGAGTCCATTAGCAAACATTCACAACCCAACCGCATAGTCAATACAGACTACAAAAAAGATCAATTGTCAAATCTCAAAATCCAGCATATTTCTCAAAAACAAATTGAATTCAATACACAAAAACCTCAAATTAGCAAACAAAAAAAAAAAATTCCAACTCCATTCACAACCCAAAATCCAATCAAAACTCTCAAAATCTTCCCCAAATATTAGAGGCGAGACGGGTTGGTAAAAGGGGTGGGCAGCGAGAATAGCGGCTGGGCATACGAGAAGGGTGGCTGGACAGGTGAGATTGGCAAGATTAGCAAGGTCTGATGAAAGAGACGAAGAGCAAAGGGTTGTGAAGAGTGAGGAGAGAGGAGTAACAACAGAAATGGGAAAGGAGGAGAAATAAAAAAAGAATATAAATTAAAAATATTAAAATATTCTGAATGGTGATATATATATATTTAATGACCTAAAGTGCGCAGCCAAAGAAGCCAAAATTTTTGGCTTAGGCTCCACGATGGAGCTCTAATTTTGTAGTTAGTGGCGGTAAAAATAGTAATATGATTTTTTAGTAGCAACAATAATAATGCCCTAGTTGAGGCTAAATCACATGAGATTATAATCGATTAGTTTTAATTGGACCAATAACAAATCATTTTAAAATTAGTTGCTTGTCAAAATCTTGTTGGATAAAGTTAGGAACAGTTGCATGGATGCATATGTACTAAAATGTCCAAATATTAACAGATTTAGAAATTGCTAATTAAAAAATATTTAAATTTATTAATATTGAAATAATTAATAATGGACTGAAAAGTTCTCCCAAGCCCCCATCAATTCGAGCATTCACATTTGGTTTCTTCAAAACAATCTATTTTGCCATCTCAAAACTTACTTTATCAATTATACCATATCATTTTACAACATACCCAACATTCCAACTTTTATTTTCCAATACAATATATTAAAATAATATATCTACAAAATAAAATATATAAACCAAAAGATAATCTTTTCAATCTATTTCAGTCTCTCTTCCTTCCCCCCCCCCCTTTCCCCTTCCCCTTCCCCTTCCCCAAAAAACCCTAACTCAACCACTATCCAAACCCAACCAACCCACCACATGCTAGTCACCAAAGTATTCAATATCAATAGAAACAATAACATTACTGCCTAGTAGCTGCACAACTACTTACCCAAATCAGATCAGTACCACCATATTAGAACAATTACCCAAACCATAACCACCTCCTCCACCCAGCAACAATCACTTACCTAGTCCTCTACCTAGCAACAATTACCTACAACACGGACCCAAATCACTGCTACACCACCAGCCACCCTAGCAAATCACAACAACAATCCTAAAACAAAAATTTGAAGAAAAACCCACTATCAATCCATGCCGATCTTTAAAGTGATTGGCGTTGCCACTATTGCCAAACCCCAACAAACCACCAATCACCACCACCACGCCACACGCCCACCGAAAAAAGCCATTAAATCAAAAAACCAACAAACCCATTATTTCGATGATCAAAATTTGATCTCCATAGAACCAATGTGATCAAGACTCCATTGGAATGGAACCCACGCCAATCAAAACCCAATCTCCACGAAACCCACTTGATCAAAACCCCATCGGAATGAAACGCACGCAATCAAAACTCAATCTCCATGCACAATAATCAAAACCCTGATCTTCACGGAACCCACCCAAAATTAAAAACCCACCTCACCACACTGATCTCCATGCATGACCTCGCCATGACCGACATGCCCTATGATGAACTCCATGCAAAATGACCCAAGCAACTCTAATGACAAGTCTTGAATGAGAGAGAGATGTGAGAGAGGGAGTGAGCACAAAGTCACATGGAGAGAGCCAAAGTGAGAGAAGAAGAAAGTGAAAGAGGGAGAGAAAATAAAGTAATAATAAAAAATTTATACTTGCCTGCTACCGTGTTGTCCTACATATAAGATTGCTAAGATTGCACTGTAGCAGCATTACAAATTTTTTTTTATAATTGGTTGCCTAGATAATACATGCTTTTTGTGCTTTTATGCTAGAATTTAGCATACTTGAGTTATAAAAGACCCAATACTAATGCTCTTATAGATCAAAAATAGCCATTGGAAGTTGGCAATTCATTCAAAATTTGAAAATTTGTGTTGAAAACTGGGACTAAGTTCTAATAATTAAGCACTTTGGACCAACATTTAATTTGTCGATTGGCATATCAAAGGCTTCTCTAAGTGCCAATAAGGCACTTAGAGCACAAATATGTAAAAAAAAATTCAGATTTTCTGCAACAGCTTTAACAAAGCTTCAGATTTCAAATATGATTTTCCTGCTAATAATTGATTCAGCTCTCAAGGCTTTAGAGCCATCCAAATCTTCTATGAATAGAGGGGAATACTCCTATTCCAAAGCACCCCACCCCCTTGCTTCTTAGATGGAAGTAAGAGTTACTGTCATACTTAGATGAATGTGCATTCTATGGTAATGGTAAGATCTTCTTTAATAGAGTTGTTGGGTTTCTAGATAGAGACCAATATAATACCAGATTCCCACCACACCTTTTTTTTTTAATAATGTTTAAAAAAAAAAACAAGTGTATCTAAAGCACTTCGAACACTTGACTATTCACTCTAGTGTATGTAGTCTTACATTTCACACACACTATGTTATTACAGGGAGAATGACTCTAAAATGTTGGTTAGATATTTTGAACCCAAAATCTCATAAGACCTTTTGAACCCAAATCTCATAAGACCTTTGAAATCATTTGGGTTACCAAGTGTTGATATCGAATTTTGTTTGGCCCTAAATATTTATGAAAGTTTGAGCTTTAAATTAAGAATTGGTGAACTTAAAGGTCATAAAATTCTCTTCAAATTGATTGTTATTGAACAAAAGTCATGCCTGAATTGGGCGAGTTATTGTGGAAACGTGGAAATTATCTCTTTGAATCTTTTGTGAAAAATGTGTATTTTGCCTTGATTTGATTTGGATACATGCTTGAAAGACATTTTATTTCTCAAAATTACTTGATTTTTCATAGAATGTGTGTCATTTCTTGAAAATTCATTTAGTTTTTCATTTTATTGTGTGTGTTCAAATTAAATTAGGTCCCTTTTCATGTTGTGCTAATCTTCAATTAATTGTTACATGAATACACATTGTGGTTCTTGTCATATGGAGGGTCAAGCTCATGCCATGTGGCAATCTATGACGAGGCTAGGTGCCCAAAGTTCTAGTATCTTCAAGAGATATTTTCATACATAAAATATGCATAAAATGGGAGAGAGTGACAAATTTATAGTAAGTGGATGAGAATAAGATAAGTCAAAATATAGGAAGATAAAGGGGCAAAATTATATATAAAGTTAAAACCGTCTAAGAGCAATATGGATAGACAATACTTAGTAATAACATTAAAATTAAAGTAGATGAATATGTAAGTTAAAATAGCCTAAGATGAATTTGTAAAGCGAACGTATACTTTACTATTGTAAAAAAAATAAGAGGTAAAAAATAAATATGAAAAAATAATAATGTGGCAATAACGTGGAGGACAAGGTGGCTTAACAGGAGTGTAGTAATAATAAATGCTATGTTTTAGTTTTTAGATAATTATAATTAAAGTAAATGAATATGTAAAGTTAAAACAGACAAAAATAAATTTACAAAGCCAATGTATTTATATGTGTGTGTATATATATTGTCAATAAATTAAAGGTAAAAAATAAATATGAAAAAATAATGATGTAGCAATGACAGGTGACTTAATAGGAGTGTAGCAAAACTAAATGCTACGTTTCAACTTTTAGATATAATAATATGGTCAACTTAAAAGTATTTAGTGTTATAAATAAAATGATAAAAAAAATTGCATCAAAGAACACATATGAGTTAGTCAATAATAAGACAATGGGAATACAAACTTCATAAAAAATTCAACAAAAAATGGAAAAAATTGAGAGAGAGATTATAACTCCTTAAAACGTATACTTGTTATATATTTATATGAGCGTTATCTCCTTAATACAATGCTTAATTTGTATAATTAAACCATGATTTGCATTAGTCCCTGTTATTTATTTTTACATAATTTCTTGAATAAGACGTCATTCATTATGTGTAATTTTCTACTTTCAGGAAATCATGTGAAAAATATGAGTTTATAGGAATTTGTGAGAGAATGAAGGCCAAACTAGAATTAAAATGGAGTTAAAGGACCATGCTTAAATTTCTAAGGAGGTGCAGCTGGAGAGCTTGGGTCATCTACCATATTTGGAAGCTTCAAAATAAGGAAAAAGAGATAGAATCTGAAAAGGAAAAATCAGATTTGAGCATTAATTAGTATTTTGGGCATATTTCTCTCCTCAAAAATCCAATGGACACAAGGCTAAATGTGTTGGAACCATGACTTAAATATCTACAACTTTTCAGTTTCGAGTTTTTCGAAATTATCAATTTTTGAAGACCGAAATTAACTCACAAGTTACTGTTGTAAACTTGGACGAAAATTAAAATAGTAAAAATTTTATTTTCTTTGGACACTTTTACATTAGGGTTTGTGAAAGCTCGGATTTGTATTAAAAATACAAGAGCTTGTTTAGACCTCAAATTAAAAAATTACGGCTTAGTTGGTTTTACTCAGTTGATTTTACTCTTACTTAAACTAAGTGCGAAAACAAGAGTAAAAGTGCGCAAAGAACCGATACTACTCTAGTGCATAAACATGAACAACTAATAATAAAAGTAAAGCACAAGAGTAAGGAAAAAGAGATGCAAATACAAGATAACATGCTAATGTGTTATCGAAGAGGAAACCTAAGAACTCGGCGAAAAACCTTTTCGCCGCCCTCCAAGCGGTAAATTGATCCATTAGAGAATAAAGTTGGAGTACATGAATAACAAAAGACCCTCCAAGCCTAGTCTACCTAATGTACTTAAGCCCTCCAAGCTCCTGCTACCAACGGACTTTACGGAGTCATGTCTTCTCTAACTTTCTAGATCCCGCAATACTCCTGATTGCATCTGGCAAGCTCACCGGCTTTTTTTGGTTTTGACAAATCCCCAAAATTTCCTAAGTTCCAAAGCACTCTCTACACTTTGAAAATGTGTGGGTTATGTTTGGGTACGAATCTCCTCTTAAGGTATGACAACGAAAGAGGGAAGGAGAAGAAGCTAGGATGATTTCTCACAAAGGATTAGTAGCTCTCTCTCTAAAAGATGGGTGTGTGTGTTGTTGAAAACCTATCTAGAGTTTTTCTCTCTGAATGACCTCCTAATACATTTGTGGGTAATGAGGGTATATATAGTATGGGTGAAGGGTAAAAAAGTCACACTTAAAAAACCTCTACGCAGAGAGTTTCACGGGTATCTCGTGGGAAGGCCTTACCTGCGAGACACTCTCTAAATTGACAACCTGGCACGACTCTTCAGCTTCCAGTCATGTGCTTCTCACATGCCCTTTTCGCGAGATACTTTTCTCGCGAGCTACTCTTAAGCCAGTTGCAAAAACGCACTAATTCTTCATTTCAAGCTTGATTTTTCACCAACTTAATACTAAATCCAATGCAATAAAATCCCACAAAATACAAGGAACAAATAAAAGCAAATACAATACCTTTTGTCATGGAATAAAGCCAACATAAAACATAATTGTAAATCACAACTTTACAATTTGGAAGAGAGGTGGTGTAGAACTAATTTTGCAAAGAAAACCTTGTATTTTCATTTCTTTAATGGCAGCCTATACTCTTTGTTAGGGCCAGGGGTTGTGTTTCTTTTATACGGTATGAATATTCAATGTGATTCTTTATAAGATTTTATTAACAACATATTTGATTGTACAATTAGATTTTTTTTGATGTATTAGTTCTTCCATGCTTTTAATAAGTTCAATCATGTTTTTCTTATTGTTTAGATGAATTTCTAATAGTTTCAAATAGAAATCAGGTTTTAAAGTGAATGGGTTTTTCTGAAAACTTTTCTAACCGCATTATTAATCTAAGTTATCATGCGTTCTTGAATTGTCTCAGTTCAACCGAATCATAATTATTTAATTGTATAAGAACAATTAATTATGAAATATATGATTTCTTAAATCACAAAGAATTTCATATCGATATAAGAAAACACCTCGATGCCCTAGTATTTACATTATTGACTTAAATCAGTTATCATTGTTACTCTTGTTTACAATTACCAGGCAAAAATTATTCTTCATCTTCAACAAAAGTTTTTTTTTTTTTTAATTACATTGTATTTGAATTTACCCTGCTCCTTGTGGTTCGACCACGGTACTCTGAGAATTATATTGCTATGATCTCCTGCACTTGGGAGTGAGCATGCAAGAGAGAGAGAGAGAGATAACTTTTTTGTGTGGGAAAATAAATATGCATAAAATGGAAGAGAGTGACAAATTTATAGTAAGTGGATGAGAGTAAGACAAGCCAAAATAAAGGAAGATAAAGAGGAAAAATTATATGTAAAGTTAAAACCGTCTAAGAGGAATATGCATAGACAATACTTAGTTATAACATTAAAATTAAAGTAGATGAATATGTATGTTAAACGAACTTAAGATGAATTTGTAAAGCCAATGTATATATTTAATATTGTCAAAAAAATTAAAGGTAAAAAATAAATATGAAAAAATAATGAAGTAACAATGACGTGGAGGATGAGGTGACTTAACAAGAGTGTAGCAATAATAAATGCTACGCTTTAGCTTTTAGATATATATATATATATATATATATATATATATATATATATATATATATATATATATATAAATTTGGGTCAATCAATTGCATTACTCAATTGTTTAGCATTTTACAACTCGCTAACTCAGTGATTATGAAAAATATTATGCAAAATACTTTAAATTTTAGACTTATTGTTGTTAGAGTGGTCTATTATAAGTGGTAGAGAAAAAAAACTATAGATTCATATATGTTTCACTTGCTTCCACCAATCACAATCAATTACTTTAACAAATGTGAAATTTGTTGTAAAAAGAGTTGTATAGATAGTATTATCATTCAAAAACTAAATTAGCTTGTGAATATACTAACTCCTGCTCTTAGTCGGTACATGATCATACTTTTAAAAAAAAAAAATCCTACTTATATCCTTATATATGCCACTATAACTCTAACATAAGCTTGCCAAATGTCTTGTAGCTGAATTGACACCTCCCTATGCACAAAGTGCTTGGGGGTCTAGAGGAGAAAGTGTTTGAGTTGTGGAGTTAGTAGCATGTTGTAATTATCTCTCAAAAAAAAAACTTTAACCTCCACTTCATGTTTTCCTCTTCTATCTCTTGTTTTATATATATATATATATTTTCAGCGTTAAACTTAGTGTTTTTGCTATAGATCCAAATTTTAACCGCTTAAAAGAATAATAATAAAAATGTTGAATTCTATTTTTTTTTTTAAGAGCATTCAAGGTGGTGAGGATACAACTTTGTAGGCACATTTTTATAATCTTAACACTTTCACACTAATTTATTATTAAAAAAAATCAAATTACTTATTTTAACTTTATGTATGTATAATAATCTCTTAATTAGGTTGTTATTTAACTATGAATTGATTATTTTTGTTTTCATTTATTTTAATGATATGAAATATATATATATATATATATATATATATATATATATATATATATATTTGTTCTAAATTGAGATTATGAAATTGTGGTGGAACATCCTCTATTCACATTGTGACTTTTTGTAACATTAATAGGAAACCTATATAAAGGCCCATTAAATATGACTTTTACATAGGTTGTAAAGTTACAACTATTTGCTGACTTGATTGAGACAGGTCAATTTGTTTGAGCCCACTATTTTGGAGTTATTTACAATAATGCCACCGAGTTTAGTTTTCTTTATTTTGAAAATGAGTCCTTAATGGTTTTCAGAAATCTATTTCACACTAAAATGTGAAAATGGCTTTTTTTTTTTGGTAAGAGAAAAATGGATAGGGGAGGCGACCAGTATGGCTTTCCTACCTGAGCTTAACCATGGTAGTACCCTAACCACTCCCAAGCAGGCACCTGTATTCTTGGTCCTTTAAGTTAGGTAAACTGTTTGGAATGGAGATGGGATATAAGAAATACGAATACCCAACTAGTTATTTGAGACTTGTTGGGCCAGTTTTTTACCAACTAAGCCAACTAAATGTGTTGGTAAAAATAGTTTTTGAAAACAAGATTTAAAAAATAAGCACTTGGAGCAAATTTAAATTAGGTACACAAAGCAAGCAAGCATAACCCACATGTTTGGGCTGAACCAGCACATGGGGATGACTGAAAGAAGAAGGTAATCTCAAGGTCTGTCAACATGGATAGAAAAATCTATAAACCAAATTGTTGATAATGGTTCATTATGGCCCACAAAATAGCAACAGCCTAGCTACCTAAGGTCCATGGGTGGAACAACATCAAAACCGAAAGACTTGAGGTTGAGGTAGTTTCCAAATTAATGCTATTTCCAGGTATTCTTTCTTCAGTTTGTTGGCTGTCAATGACAGACTTTTCTACTAGATCCTGCTGGTTCCACACCAGCATCACGCTGACTTTTTTATTACCTTTTGAAAATGTTATTGACTATAGAAAGATTGGTATTTGAAGATTCCATCTCTGCTGTAAAAGCAGGGATTTTTAGTTCCAATGCTAAAAATGTCACCACAGAAAGGATTCTAGAATACCAGAGAGAATTGAAGCTGCTAAAGTTCTATTTGCATAATTTTCCAAAATTTTCTTTAGGACAAAGGGTACTTAAATAGTTTTTAGCATCTCTATTCCTCCATTAAAAGTCATAGCAGAGTAGAATGCAATTTTTGGGGAAATAAAAAATCTAGTTTATACAGATTTTATCGTTTCGTCTATAAATTACTATTTTAACTACAGACTTAAGAAGAAGAAGGTTGGAATTTACTGAACTGAATGTTGACTTTAAAACTGTTCTCAAGATTTACCAAGCAACTAATTTGAATGGTTTAATTAACATGCTTTATATGTGGGGAATAACTTGAAATTAACACTGTTATCTAATATTTGCACTTACTGTGACTCACCTTGATATGCTTTTCTGTACTTAAATAGTTTAGCATCTCTATTTTTCCGTAAGAAGTCATAGCATAGTAGAATGCAATTTCTGGGGAAATAAATCTTCTAGCTTATACAAATTTTATAATTGATTAGTAAATTAATTATGACTTAAAGAACATGAAGGTTGAAATTGACTATACCAAATTTCACATTTAAAACTGTTCTCAAGATTTACCAAGCAACTAACTTGAATGGTTTAGCATGCTTTTATATGCGATAACTAACTTAAAACTACCAATCATATTTAAGATTTGCACATGCTATGACTCACCATGATATGCTTTACTGTACACTGTATTAAAATCTTACTGACGGTAAACTTATTCAAATCTTATTGTTGCTTATTGGAGTGTGTGCAAAAACTTTGTAAAATAGTTTATGCGCAACAAATTTAACCCTTCGAAAAAATTCCCCCAAGAGACGTGTCAATTGGATAACACTCTATTGAATGAATCATTCCACTTGAACCAACACATATTAATGTACATCTCATATACAACATAACGTTTATAATCTTATGTTTGGTGTTCATATATGTACACCACAAGAAACAAGGGCTATAGGCTATAGCCGCGTTTACAAACGCGGCTCATACTATGTGACAATACCTCCTACAGGTTGAGACCTATAGTTGCGTTTTTAAGAAACATGGCTATAGACCATGTTTGGGTTGCGTTTTAAAAACACGGCTATATGTATAGTTTGGCTGCGTTTTAAAAACGTGGCTAAAGCCTCTTACAGCTGCATTTTTGAAATGCGGCTATAGGTTTTTTTAAAACAAAAAAAAAATTATGGGTTTTTTTCCCCCAAAAAATTCAAAATTGAAACTCAGAAAATTCAAAATCAAATACAACATACTCACAATACAAATACACTCAGAAAATTCAAAATAAACACAAACTCAAAAAATTCAAAATCGAACACAACATACTCACAATACAAACACACCTAGAAAATTCAAAATAAACACAAACTCAAAAAATTCAAAATCGAACACAACGTGCTCCAAAATATAAGAACACAAACCCATGAATCTCTTCCCATTCAACAAAACTAACCTATATCTAACACTAAATCCATTCAAGGAACACAAAAGCACAAGTTCAGAAATACAAAGAGCAAGCTATAGGCTTAACCTATAGCTGCGTTTTTAATCTATAGGTATGTTAATACTAAAAGTTGCATCATCATAATTGGTTGTCAAATCATTTTTATTTTTTATTTGTTTTAAAAATAATTATTTAATATTTTTGCATTACTCTATACCTAATATATATATTATATTAATATATTGGTAACTTTTTTTTGGAAAGATAAATTAATAACTAAATGTTAACGTTTAAAAAAAAAAAAAAAAAACTAAAGGTTAACGTTCCCCTTTGTTTAAATACTAATTATAGCAAGGTTTTCCATTAATTTAGCAAGAGTCATATATAAATGATATTTTACATTTAATAGCTTAGGTGTGTCTTGAAATGCCCATAACACATTAACCTATATTTATAACTACATGTTAACCTATCCCCTTGTTTTAAGTTCTAATAAAAGGTTTCTGTTGAAACTAAAAAAATGTGTCATAAAAAGTGCCATAGGTACATACACCTACATGGTAACACAAACAATTGGATTTGGTACTAGGAAGAAGACCTAAACAGTTCTACAAGAGTGTTCCTATTCTGGGTCATTGAGTTTGTTTTCTGCATTCTGTTTTAGCAAAACAATGGCCGGAATAGTTGTGGTTTTTGACGTTGACAAGATTATCATTGATTGTGATAGTGACATATGTGATGCTCTTAAAGTCCAAGTTCAGATTACAGGAGCCTCTCAAGTACCAGATACTTTTGCTGCCACACTTCACTACCAACTTGCTTACAGACTCCAGAATCATGCTTTTGATGTAGCCATACCAGAGTTTGCCCAGTCCAATGATGCTCTTTTGATCCAAGTTGATCCAGGCATGACGCCTACGTGCACATTTGTTCCAAGACAACTGACCAAAGACCAGATGAAAAAGCTCTTTCCAGAAAATTGGATTACAAAGTATGAGATTCTCCATCAGGTATCTCAGCCAATCCAGTCCAACACTCCTTTTTTCATCAGAAACCAGAATGGTGAAGTTGAAGTCAGATTTAGGACAACCACACCAGAAAAAGAAGAAGTGACAGTCTTTCCAACAGCTATGCTCCAGCCAGTCTCTTATGAAGGTCTTGATGATCTTCTGATCAAAGCATTTCAAGAAAATGGAAAACCTGTCTATGAAGGAAAATCACCCACAGGCCATATATGGTGGGATGTTTGTGATTGTGAAGAATGCAGAGAAGAAGAAATATTTGAAGAAGATAAGAAAAGAAGAAAGAAGAAGTCTTCTCAGCAGATTCTCAAAGAAAGATATGAAGTAGGAGACCCAGAAGTCGACCTCCTTGGAGAACCTTCAGGAAGGTTTGATTACTATGTCCTTTAACCCAGATCCAGAAAACAAAAAATTCCATCATTTTCCCCATGCAAAGAAAGTCATGATCAAAACCAACAAAACCGGAAACCACCCTTAATCCCATATTACCAGAAAGTCCTTCCCCAGATACAAAAATGTCAACCCAAGCCTCCCAGTTAAACCCACACACAAAAACCCTTGCCTTGTTACATGTTTGACCATGCATCACCCTCATACTCACAAAATTTCCCTCCCTTAGAAAGTTTTGACCACCCACAAGCCAATGTAAAACATGTTTGGAAGATAAAAAACCCTGTTGGAACCAATCCAGATGGAAGTAAAAAACAGGTCTCATCAGCTGAAGCAGCCCTTAATTGGCAGGCAGAAAATGCTGTAGCACAGAATCAAGTCCTTTCAAAAATTCTTAACAACCAACAAAAGTTGACTGAAGCGGTATCCAATACCTTTTCATCCTCAAATTCCCTCATTGAAGATTTGAAGAAGAAGATAATGTCAATTGAACAAGAATTGGAGACAATTGTTTCTACAGTAAAAGATTTGTCTATATCCTTTCCCCTCATTGGGCAAAAAGAAAAAGAAAAAAAGCAGTTGTTGATGCAACTCCAGTCTTTGGAGAACTCACAGAAAGCAGCTACTCAAGCTCTTCCAATGCAAGTTTACATGCCATACCAACCTCGTCAATCACTGTATAAAGATCTGTCCATACCAGTACCCTCACCATTTTCCCCAGTTTCCCCATACCAAAACCTCCAACCATTAAACATGACATATCCAGCTCAAAACCCTTTTAAACCATGTGGACTCTTTCCCAATATACCAAACCCAACACCACTACCTCAACTCAAACCCAGACTTGAACCTCCAACCAAACCACAAAATGAACCTCCTCCCCTCAAAAAAGACAAAGAACCCTTATACCAACCACCAGACCCAACCATTGGTGCTTCCTCCAGACCCCCAGATATGAACCTGTTAGACATAAACACTGACCCTCCAAACCCGATATCATCATTTCTCAGAACTTTAACTCTTCAAGAACAAACAGAACCCTTTGTTCTTCCAGTCATTGATGAAGCAGATCTAGACTTGTCTGATCTTGACTTAGATGAAGTCTTCATGACTGACCCAAAAGTAGAAGAAGAAGATGATGTCCTTCGTCCTAAACAACCTCCACCTCCACCACCAATATTCCCTACACCACCTGTCATTCCTGATCATCATACAAAATTAACCTACTCATCAACCACAGATTCAAAACACCTGTTCACCCTTGATAACAGTCCTCCTTCAAAATGGCATGATGAAATTTTCAACATGTATTCATGGTGTACAGCTGAACTTCAAGCCCCAAACAATACAGTTGCCCAGATAATTGCCAAATTTGTAGCAAGACTCACAGGTAGGCGAGACAATGGTGGATTAACCTTGGAGAATACGAGGCAAAGACAAGCAGCCCAGATAACACACTCGAGGATTTTTTCACGATCCTCCATAAATGAATGTCTTGGTTCATTAGCCCATTACACTGAAGTAGCCAGAGATGAATTCTTATTGATGAAATGCTGTTCTTTTGAAAGAAAAGATTTGGAGAAACACTTTGACAGAATGTCAAGCAGATATTATGCCTTTAATGGCATGGATGATGTGAATTCCAAGCACACATTCTTGAATTCTTTTCCAGAACCACTTGGTGATGAAACTCTTCGCATGATGAATCTTCAAAAAATCACCTTGCAGCAAGCCTCTCTTGGAGAAATCTATCAACATGTCCTCATTGCTTTGGAAAAACTTTGCAATCAAAGAAAGTTTCTTTCGGAGATTGACAAGATCCATAGCAAGCTCAAAGACAATTGCAAAAGAAAAGATTTGCAGATTAAGTGTTATGATAAGAATTGTTCTTGCCCAACAAAGAGAAGAGATCATTACAAAAAGTATTCTTGGAAAAAGAAGCATTCTCATCCAAAGAAGAAATTTTTCAGAAAAAAGAAATGGAAGTTTCTCAGAAGAAAGCAATTCAAAGGAAAAAATTCAAAAGTCTGTTTTGTATGCAGAAAGCCCGGTCATTTTGCAAAAAATTGTCCAAAGAAAGCAAAAGCAGCAAAGCTTTTGGAGCAAGCCCAGATTCATGCAGATGATACCCCATTTTCAGATGTAGAATCACTCTTTTTCCTTGATGATGATTATTCTCCCCAAGCCTTGGCAGTGATAGCCTATTCATCCTCAGAAGAAGAATCAGATTCAAGCATTACAGATGATTCAGACCCAGAAATCCAAACTATATACACATCTCAGCCTCTTATAGCCCCAATAATTGGCCCCACACCAATAGCCCAAGTTCACATCCTCCTTGATACCTATTCCAGACCCATCCCAGTGATAGCCTTGTTTGACACAGGAGCAGCAGCAACAATTCTTCATCCTAAGATTTTACCAGAAAATCTTTGGATGTCCCATCATCAGATGTTCAGAGCAGCCAATGGAGAAACATTCTTGATCACCCAGAAAAGTAAACCCATTCACATTAGAATATTCCCAACCCTTACCATTAAACACCAAGTCCTCGGATCCCCTCTCACAGGCAGAGACCTCCTTATAGGATTTGACCTCCTCCACCAGATACCTAGCCTCAGATGGTCTTCAAAAGGCCTCTTGCATAAACAACACCTTCTCACATGGACCCAGGTACCACATTTTTTTTCACTAAACCCCTTTGATTCCTTGAAAGCCCAGATCATCAATGAATGTTGTGCAGCCACCCACTCAGAATTCCTCCTCAAAAACCCGAACCCTTTGTGGAAAAACCCAGCCTTTTTCATAACCCTTCCCTTCAAAAAGAATGAAGATGTTAACCCTACAAAAGCTAGTCATAGAGGTATGAACCCAGAACACTTATCCCTAGCTAAGCAGGAGTTAGCTACCCTTCTCTCAGAAAACCTCATTGAACCCACAACTTCTCCATGGGCATGTGAAGCCTTCTATGTTAACAAGCATGCAGAACAAGTTCGAGGAAAGCTCAGATTGGTAATCAACTACCAAGATCTTAATCATTTCCTTGCTGATGACAAGTTTCCACTGCCAAACAAAAGTGCTCTTTTTCAGCATCTTTCCAATGCTAAAGTATTTTCAAAGTTTGATCTCAAAGCAGGATTTTGGCAACTTGGAATCCATCCAGAAGAAAGATACAAGACAGTTTTTTGCATTCCAGACCACCATTATCAATGGACGGTAATGCCTTTTGGCCTCAAAAATGCTCCATCCCAGTTTCAAAAAGCAATGGTAACTCTTTTCCAACCACTGTTGTCAAATGCATTGATCTATGTAGATGATGTCCTCCTATTCTCAAAAGATGCAGAATCCCATGAAAAATTGCTTACTGAATTCTACAATTTAGTAAAAGCTCAAGGGATAATGCTTTCAGAAAAGAAAATGGTCATAGGAGTATCCTCTATTGATTTCCTTGGAGTAAACATTTCAGATGGAAAGTATACTCTGCAGCCTCACATAGCAATCTCCCTTAGTGAATTTCCAGATATACTCACCAGCACCAAACAGATCCAATAGTTTCTTGGAATTGTTAACTACATGTCAGATTTCATTCCAAAAATTTCCAGACACAGAGATTGTTTGTCCAAGTTGTTGAAAAAATCTCCTCCAGCATGGAATTCAGCTCATACAGAAGCAGTTCAACAGTTGAAGAAATTAGCAGAAAGGCTTCCCCCTTTGCAGATTCCAGGCACAGGAAAAAGGATTTTACAGACAGATGCAAGTGATGAGTATTGGGCAGCAGCTCTCTTTGAAGAAATTAATGGAAAAAGAAGCATTTGTGGATACAAAAGCGGTGCATTCAAGCCTTCAGAACTCCATTATCATTCCACTTTCAAAGAAATTCTGGCAGTTAAACATGGTATTGAAAAGTTCCAGTTTCACCTCCTTGGTCACAATTTCCTTGTAGAAATGGATATGTCTTCCTTCCCAAAAATGCTCCAGTTCAAAAGAAAAATGCTCCCCCATCCCCAGTTACTTAGATGGTCAAATTGGTTTTCACAATGGTCCTTCCAAGTCAAGCACATCAAAGGTACAGATAACCTTATCACTGACTACCTTTCTAGAAAGCCTCCAGTCCTTCATACCACAATAATTCCTCCACCCTTATGTGTATACCCAATAACCGACCCATCCTCATCCTCAGGCCCTTCTTCATCCTCAGACCTTTCTACTTCATCCTCCAATGACATCATGGACATAATAGAAACCCTTCCCTCAGACATAAAAGACCAAATAAAAACCCTAACCCTTCAAGCCAGATCCAAAAGAATCATTCAAGTCCTTCATAATTACCTCACACAAAACCAGAGCCATTTCCTTGCCATTTACCCAGATATTGAGCAACCATGGAAAACCCCATTTGCATTTTGGATAACACGATGGAACGTTGTTCATTACCTTTACATGTGGTACTTACTCAATGAGTACTACTTGTGCATTCACTTTGAACCACGTTTCTACTCATACATTTTTCTTCATGATAATAAATATTTTAACAAATTTTGGCATGAACTTTTAAAAAATGATGCTCATGATGGTCAATGGTCCAAGTATCACAAAGCAGATCACCCCAGATTTGGTCAAAAAATCACTTCAGCATGTATAGTTGCAAAGCTAAATTCCAAAAATAATGTTCAAGCAGATGGAATTGTCCACCCTCCAGATGTCCATTGGGTAACAAATGCCGACGGTGCTATTCACAGACACACAGATGTATCATGGATATCCTATCACTATTCACTTTCAATGGCAGAATCTCTCAACCAGGGAATCCTTCCAGAAATTGTACCCGCCGACCCAGATATTTGCAGATAGCAATGACCCTATCAACACCATTGGGAAATGCCCAGTCCAGTCCGTTTGATTTTGATGATCCCTATTTCCATAATCCTGATCCAGATGCAGACATTGATGAAGAATGGTTTCAAGGAAGAGATGATTAGAAGAAATTATGTACAAAAGAATATATGAAAAAAAAAAAAAAAAACGAAAATTGTGGGACCCACTTTGGACCCACTTTTGTTTTGGCCTCCTTTTCCACCTTGCCGTCACACTCCTTTCAAGTATGCATGAATTATAACTAGTCCTTTACCTCAGTTCCAGGATTTCCGTTGTCAGAAGAAGATTTTGCAGAAGCCAGCCCGTACTGCGTCCTCCGCCAGTTTCCAACACCTGTAAAGCAAGAACTCAGACTTCACGCTTTGTTACTGTAAATTATTTCGTCTTCTTGTAAGATGTTTGCCTATAAAAAGGCCCTTTGTATCATTAGTTTAGCAGAGTGAAGCGAGAACAGAAAAGAGAGAGTGAATAAGAGTAAGAAAAATTAGAGAGTCAGCTAGCTTGTGTAATATTTTACAGTCTATGTCTTCCAGTCCTGTAAAATATTTGTTCAACATAATAATATCTATTAGTTTGTTGTACCTTGTTCTGTGTTCTATCTCATATTCTGCAGTTATTTTCTATAGTATTTTAGCAATATATATATATATGATTTTTATTTTAAAAATCTAATTTATAAGTGAATAAATCAATTTAAAAATTAATAGGAGAGTGGTCCTATTTTTAAGGCAATATTTTAGTAGGAGTTAGAGTTGCATTTTTACCGGATTGTCCTTTAATTTTGTCTCTACTTAAACATAAGACTGTAGGGCATCTTTGAACTAAAAAAATAAGTTTTATCGGATTGTCCTTTAGTTTTGTCTCTATTTAAACATAAGACTGTAAGGACATTTTTAAACTAAAAAAATAAGAATAGAGAAGCCCTTAAATAGTAGTATATATATATATATATAAAAAGGAGTCCACGTAAGGCTAAAAAGCCACCTAACCTGCCATTACCTATAAGAAAGGACTAAGAAGAGAAAAATAAGGAGCTAAAGGAAACCTACTCTGCCATTAACCAAAAAAAAAAAAAGGGAGATAAAAGGCTGAAAAGGAGGCTGCGGCAGGAACTAAAATTGAATTAAAAAAGAAGAAGAAGAGATCACGTGAGCTGCCTAGTACCTGTGAAAAGAAAATTCTAGAAACAAAACAAACCAAAAGGTTAAAAAGTGGGTGATGGCATGAACACGTAAAAGAAAAAAGATAATGGTCCCTGAAAATTGCCCATTAACCGGTCAGTTGAGGAACAAAAAAGGTGGGAACAGTTTCTCAAACTTCTCTATAAATAAAGAGCCTTCAGCAAGCGAAAAATGGGAGGTAAAAAAGAAGAAGAGGCACACACGTAGATCGAGCAAGGGACACAAAAAAATAGAGAGAAAACATACAGTAAAATACACAGGAAAAAAAAGAGCAACAAGCAAAGGAGGAACAAACACCATCAACATTAAGTTGGGATTTCATCAGTCCCTTTCTTCTCTACCAAAATCTCTCTTTCTTCCTCTTTTTCAAATCTGAATCTTTGTTTGGTAAAACAAATAGGGTTAGGTTTCATGAGGAGTTCCTAACTCCATACATGAAGCTTTATACAAGAGTCCCTGACTCTTAAATCTTATTTGAAAATTACCAAATAAAAGTTTTCTTAAGTTTTGGTACAACGTTTTCTCAACTAGAATTCTTGACTCTATCCCATTAATGCAGTCTTTAACTCTACCATTTTAATTGAGTCTTTGACTCTAAACAAAAATAATGGAGTCCTTAACTCTACCATTTTAATGGAATCCTTGACTTTATCTCATTAATGAAGTCTTTGACTCCACCATCAAATTAATAGAGACATTAACTCTACCAAATTAATTGTGATTAATTGTTTGGGATTATTAATTCTTTAAACAAGATTAGAGTTAATGATTCTTAAAATAAAATGACCATAAAATTGGTTTGGGAAAATTTTCAATTCCAAATATGTTCACCATGATTAAATTGCTACCAAATATATTTATCATAATTAAATTTCTCCAAAGAAGTTTTCTTTCCCTTAATTAAATTTGAGAATTTCAATCAAGATATTATTAAAACTCCGACAAATTAGCAAATGAAAGAAATAGAAATTTGCTCAATTGTCATAAAAGAGACTAAAATCGATACTTAAAGATCCATCATTTAAAATTGGACAAAACCATATTTGACACTTTAAATCTAAGATCCCAAAAATAAGAAATACGAAGTGGCTTGATCCCCGCCAAGGGTATAAAGACGATGTGGTTGGAATCAAAGGGTGTTCCCTTGAAATAAGAGATTATAATTAAGAGATACATTATCTTGAATGGGCACTACTCACATCAATAAAACTCATACGCCAAAAAGGCCTATGGGTGAAATTATGTTTAATGAATTGTTAAACATATTTCAATGACGTTTGTTAAACAAAATTTGATGACGTTTGCTAAACATTAGTTGACAATGTTTGTTAAACATAATTTAACAGCGTTTGTTAAATATAATGTAACAATTATTGTTAACAATTTTCGTCAACAGTTTCTTAAAAAAAAAAAAAAAAAAAGGAGTTCTGATAAATTAAAGGTGTACTTTTTATATTAAAAAAAAACTATAGGTGTACAATTACGCACATAGGTCCATCTCTAAAAAGATACAATTACACATTAAAACAAGAGGAACTTAGATATTCAAAGTTTCGAAAAGCTTATGCCTTTTGTTTTAAGGCATTGAATAAAAAAGTGATAGACATCAATAAGATCAGACAGTTATCTTTCTTTCGGATATTGTTACCAAATGTAGATAAAGGACAGAATAACAGGTTTATCAAAAAAGAAAAAGGACAAAATAATAGAGAAATATAGCCATGTTTTTAACCAATAGGTATGTTAATGCTAAAAGTTGCATCATCATAATTGGTTGTCAAATCATTTATATTTTATCTTTTGTTTTAAAATTAATTATTTAATGTCTTTACATTATTCTATACCTAATATATATTTATATTGATTTTTTAGTTACTTTTTTTAGAAAGATAAATTAATAACTAAATGTTGACGTTTCAAAAAAAAAAAAAAACTAAAGGTTAACGTTTCCCCTTTTTTAAATACTAATTATAGCAAGGTTTTCCATTAATTTAGCAAGAGTCATAAATAAATGGTATTTTACATTTAATAGCTTAGGTGTGTCCTGAAATGGCCATAACATATTAACTTATATTAATAACTACATGTTAACCTATCCCCTTGTTCTAAGTTCTAATAAAAGGTGTCTTAAAAAAAACCGTTTTAACAAATTAAAGGTGTACTTTTTATATTAAAAAAAACTACAGGTGTACAATTACGCACATAGGTCCGTCTGTAAAAAGATACAATTACGCGTTAAAACAAGAGGAACTCAGATATTCAAAGTTTCACAAAGTTTATGCCTTTATTTTAAGGGATTGAATAAAAAAGTTATAGACATCAATAAAATCAGGCAGTTTTCTTTCTTCTGGATATTGTTACCAAATGTAGATAAAGTATAGAACAACAGGTTTACAAAAAGAAAAAAGAAAAAAGAATAGAGTAACAGAGAAAGTACGACCAAATAATGACTTCTTCCAAATTTCCGATACATGCCTTCTCGGTCGCTTGAGGGAACAAAAGTCACAGACCAAGGACATAAATTTAGGTTTGTCTAAAAAGCATTAAATAATGAAAATGCCACTAGCTAGGTAAAACTAAAGCAACGCAATTAACCTCAAACAAACAGAAATAAATAAATAAAATTAAAAGAAACATAAATAAAACCAAAGAACTAACTGTTCTTTGAGTCTTTTGGGTAAATATTGCTAAAAGTGAAGTTTTTTGGGGTTATAGTCACTGTTCGAAGTTATTTGGGGAAATGAGGAGAGAAAGTGAATTTCGGCAACAGTGTTGCCGAAATTCGAAGAAAAGTATGAGAGAGAAAATTAAAAGTGAGGAGAGAGAAATTTTGGAATTTCGGCAACAGTGTTACCGAAATTCCTTCTGTCCAAACCCTGCCCGCTTCACTGAGTGCCCATGCGCGTGAGTGCCCAAAAGGAAACAATAAAAAAGGTTTGTGGCAATCCCATTGCCGAAAATGGAGGGAAAAGAAGAAAAAAAGAATTACGGCAATGGGATTGCCGAAATAGGGAAAAAAAAAAAAAAAAGGAGGTGGCCATGTAGTGCCGAAATAGGAAAAAAAAAAAAGTAAAATTGGCAATGGGGTTGCTGAAATAGGGGGGGAAGAAAAAAAAAAAAGAAAAAAAAAGGAAATGTGGCAAATAAGAGCCAAAAGGAAAGCAATACACAACTCTTTATAAAGGAAAGCAAGCGTGGCACTACCCCAGCTATATTGCCCAGCTACACCAAAGTCCGCTAACAGCCTGAGAAAGCAGCAATGCAATTTATTTTGGCTCTTATTTCCAAATAGTAAAGTCAAGACCTGGAACATGTATGCCCTAGCATTTCCTTATTTGCCACATTTCCTTTTTTTTTTTTTTTCTTTCTTCCCCCCTATTTCGGCACTACATGGCCACCTTTTTTTTTTTTTTTTCTTTCCCCCCCTATTTCAGCAATCCCATTGCCGTAATTTTTTTTTTCTTCTTTTCCCTCCATTTTCGGCAATGGGATTGCCACAAACCTTTTTTATTTTTTCCTTTTGGGCACTCACGCGCATGGGCACTCAGTAAAGCGGGCAGGGTTTGGGTAGAAGGAATTTCGGCAACACTGTTGCCAAAATTCCAAAATTTCTCTCTCCTCACTTTTAATTTTCTCTCTCATACTTTTCTTCGAATTTCGGCAACACTGTTGCCGAAATTCACTCTCTCTCCTCATTTCCCCAAATAACTTCGAACAGTGATTATAACCCCAAAAAACTTCACTTTTAGCAATATTTACCCAAAAGATTCCTGTTCTTTTCTGATTGCTTATAAATATAGGATTTTTTTTACTATTTAACTAATTTTTGCAACTAAAATGATACAATTACGCATTAAAACAAGAGCAACTTAGATGTTCAAAGTTTCAAAAAGTTTATGCCTTTATTTTAAGGCATTGAATAAAAAAGTGATAGACATCAATAAGAGCAACCACATCAGCTCGTGTAAAAATTCCGTCTATTTTACACAAAAAACCTCATTTTAAAATTTTACATATTCATTTTACAAATCACCCACATCAGTTCATCTATCCTACCACCTCTATTAATTAAATAATAATTTTCTCACTTTTTTTTATTATTTCTCTCCAACTACCTATACGCACCTCTCTTCAATTCTGATTAATCTCTCTCTCTCTCTCTCTCTCTCTCTCTCTCTCTCTCTCTCTCTCTCTCTCTCTTCATTTCTCTTTCGCTCTCTCTCTCTCTACCCATTTTCCAGCTACGATCTCCGATCCCAGCTGCGATCTCCGATCCATGCACCATCGAGCCCAGCCGCGATCTCCGAACCATGCACCATCGATCCCAGCCCCGATCTCCGATCCACGCACCACCGATCCCAGCTCCGATCTCCGATCCCCAATACCACCGATCTCAGCTCCGATCTCTGATCAGGCAAGACCCAGCTCCGATCAAGCATTGATCTGTCTCTTTGTTGTTTGTTCGTGTGGGTTTATTTGTGTGTGGGTGTGTTTGTATCTCTGTGTGTGTGTTTTTTTTTTGAGCAAGTGTATCTCTTTTGATTTGTCTGTAGATGTTCCTGAGTTTGTTGAGGTTGTTGAGCCCGGAGGAAAGAGAGAAAAAAAAGGAGCGAACGGGAAATGATTAAAATAATAAATAGATGAGCTACAGTAGCCGTGTGTATTTACACGGTTACTGTAGCTCGTTTATGAATTTTCACAATTTTACATGTTTTTAGAAGCACTGATATATAACATTTTTGAGGCAAAATATATAAAAATGATCTGTTTTTTTATTTTACATAATTTTGTATTCACTGATGTAGATGCTTTAAGATCAAACAATCTTATTTCTTCCTGATATTGTTACCAAATGTAGATAAAGGACAGAATAACAGGTTTACCACAACAAAAAAAAAAAAAAGGACAGAATAATAGAGAAAATACGACCAAATAATGACTTTTTCCAAATTTTTTCCGGATATTGTTACCAAATGTAGATAAAGGACAGAATAACAGGTTTACCACCAAAAAAAAAAGGACAGAATAACAGAGAAAATACGACCAAATAATGACTTTTTCCAAATTTCCAATACCTGCTTTCTCAGTCGCTTGAGGGAACAAAAGTCAGAGACCAAGGACATAAATTTAGGTCTGTCAAAAAAGCATTAAATAATGAAAAAGTCACTAGCTAGGTAAAAATAAAGCAACGCAATTGACCCCAAACAAACACAAATATTTTTACTATTGGGATTGGTATTTTTTAAAAAGACAGGATTTTTTACTATTTAATATATTTTTACTATTATTCATTGGTGTAATTATATATTTGAGTGGTTAGTTATAGTTGCGTTTTTCAAACGCAGCTGTAGGCCATCCACTAAAAAAAATATTTTAATCGGTGCTCAAAGTTCTAGTATCTTTAAGAGATATTTTCATGCAAAATTCCTCTCCAAGTTTTTTGCTTGGTCACCAAGTTTTCTCTTTGCTCACGAAGTTTGATTCTCTTTTCCCACGCATTCTTTGGCTAGTACACTCTCCCTACCTCTTTCACCACTACATAAGGACATAACTTCAGTATAAGAAAAAAGGGAGAGGACCTCATAAAAAGGAAAATAATCCTTCGGAGCGCTCATCCCTCACACCCCTAGCTTGGAAGAGAGTCTTCTCTCTGCCTCTTCCTCATCTTCCCTTTTCCTCTATCATATTCTTCCCCAAATATCCACCAACAAAACCTTCCCAAAACACAGCAAAAAACTCTCGCAAAAAACCCTTCCGAATTTCCCAAAAAAAAAAAAAAAAAAAACTCAAAAACCCTCCCAAAACCTAGCAAAAAGCTCTCATAGAAAACCCTTCCAAATACCCAGAAAACAACTCAAAAACCTCCCAAAATACCTAGAAAACACAACTAAAAAACCCTCCTAGAAATTCTGTAGAAAACAGCAATAGAGAAAAAGAAGGAAAAAAGAGCAGGAACAACACCAAAGAAACATAGCACAACCCTCTGAATGAGTTTCCTCTCTCCTTTTTCCTTTACTCATTTTCTGGTTTTGTTTGAATCTTAACCTTGTTCTTTGTGTTTTCTCTTCAGCCAAACACCAATAGAGGTAACCACAAAAACAAAGAGGGCATCAACTAGGTAAACCTGAAATTCCTCTTTGATTTTTCTATAGCTTCGTGCAATATTTACACTTTTTTACACAATACACACACCATCACAGAATCACATCACCCACATTCTATTTCTAATCTATGCCATAGAGGGCTCATTTCTCATACCTATACCAGTTGTGCACACATATATGCATTATGCTCACTTGAACACAGAGCACACAAGCACACAAGCACAAAAGCTCCATAACTTACTCTCTATTTGTGTGCGTTGTTCACACACTGCCTTAGTCTTGGTTCATGGTCAATCCATGATATCCTAGGACTCCACACCATCGTTTTTTCGCTGACGCACCAAGTAGAGCCCTCCTAGGTAGTATATAGAAGTTTGGAAGCCTAAGGTTACTGGTTTGAGAGAGTAGCTTTTGGTTCGAATTTAGAGAGAGAGAAAGTGAGAATCCGAAGTTGAGAAGCCACACCCTTATGGTGGTGGTGGCTAGGGTTTTTTGCGGAGGTGCTAGGAAGCTCCATTCGTTTAGATCAGAGAGATCGAGGAGAGATAGAAAAGGGATGAGGCTGTTTGGGTCTAATGCATTGGGGGTGCAACCACCGTCTGTAGTGGCGACGAAGGTTGGAGATGGAGGAAGCTTGAGCTTCGGCCATGCAGTTTTTGTAGAGCTAAGGTTGAGAGTAGATAAAAAAAGAGATAGAACTTAAAGTGGGAGATGGAGAGTTTGGGATGGCTGAGAAGGAGGTAACCATCGCTCGTGGCAGCGTGTGGTGGTGAGAAGCTTTAAAGTTTGGGCCATGGAGGCTGAGGCTCTTGTAGAAAGTTTTTGAAGAGAGAGAGATAGAGAGAGAGAGAGAGAGTGAAGCATTGAGAAGCTTCTTGAGTTTAAGGATTCGTTAGAGAAATAAGGAGCTGGGTTGGGCTAGACCTAATCCATTTGATGAGACCCAATTTGTTTCCTTAATCCTATATTGAGGTCCCAGTCAACCTTGAGCTTAAGTTCGAAACCCAAATCCAGTGACTCTGGCCCATTTTCCCTATAGCCCAACTGTAAGTCCAACCTTCAAGCCTAAGCCCATTTTCCCAGTTTAGCCTAAGCCCAACACTTTGGATAAAAACCCACACACTTTAAATGATAAAAGGGTCCACCAGCTTGCTTTTCCTTTAATATATAGCATGCCATCATATTTTTCATATTTGCATGTTAGTCCATAAAATTTCTAAAATCATGTTTTGACTCAAACTTTCACAAAATTATGTTGACCCCAAAACTTTTCCAAAGTTGCATTTTTAACCTTAAGTTTCCCAAAATTGGATTTCAACCCCCTAAACTTTTACAAAATTACATTTTTGCCCCTCAAACTTTTAAAATCATTTTGACCCCTAGGATCACCAAACTCCCTTTTTAATTTCTTTGAATGAATGAAGTGTCTTGTTGGTATTCACATGTTGATAGATCAAAATTGCATGATATTCTCTTTGGAATTCACATGTTTATCCATGTCTCAATCAAGGTAATATATTCCCCCCTTCCCTTGGCACTAATGTTTTGGCTTATTATGTTTGTGAATGTGAATGAGAATGAGAAAATGGAGGATAAATTTGCCAAAAGGTGACATCTCTCATTCTCTCTCCTTTTATTTTATGTTGTATATATTCAAATGTTAGTTACGTAATAAATATTATACTCACATGTTAGTTATACATATTTAAATTTAGCCTTCATATGCCATGTACATAGATTTTCTATGTTTTGATTGTAAATACTCTTTGAAGTAAATATTCATATGATATGTTATATGTAATAAATACTCACATGTGTATATACACACACACATGCACGCGCGCGCGCACACACACACACACTAGTCTCATCACATGCGTTTCATGCGTGTGATGAGACTTTTTTATATTATTTTAGTGGTCCTATTTTGTAGCAATACAAAAATATGTGTTTTGATTTTATATATATACTTTTTATTTTGAGAATCTAATTTATAAGTGGATAAAACAATTTGAAAATCAATAGGAGAGTGACCTTATTTTTTAGGAAATTTTTTAGTGGGAGTTAAAGTTATATTTTTATAGAATTGTCCTTTAGTTTTGTCTATACTTAAATATAGGGGTGTAGAAGCATTTTTGAAAAAAAAAAAAAAGAATCCAAATAGAAGAAGCCCTTTAAATAGTAGTATGTGTGTGTGTGTGTATATATATATATATATATATATATATATATATATATATATATATTGATTGTACAAAATCTTTTCCAAATATCAAGTACCTAATTTTTTCACTAAGAAGTTAACGTTGGGATTAGTATTAAAATGGAGTATTATTTTTTGGATAGGTGGTGTGGGGTGGCTAATACCTTCCCTATCCGTAACCGAACTTCCAAGTGCAAGATTTTTGGTTCGAGAATTTAGTTTACCTTAATTAATTAATAACCCTTGAATTGGTTTTAGTTAATTAGGTAACTAAAAAAAAAAGAATTAGACAAATAGGTGGCTAATCATGCCTAATAAAAAACCAATGATTGGTGGTGACTGCTAAAAAATAAAATAAGAAATACACACACCTAGTCCTAGAAACACATGCACACTAAGAGTCATGTCTTCAAGCCTCCAATGTGTAAAACTAGGAAAGGAAGAACTGATTGGGACTAAGCATCCACAGCTTAGCACACTTTCTCCTTACGGTGTTTTTTTTTGGTGCGTCCACACCAAGTACATTTTAGAATAAGAGAAATTGAGATAGAAAACATTAAAAAATGGCACTATAGGCTCACAAAAGATCTGAAGATTATTATTTTCTGGGTTATTTGGAAGATTTTTTTTATAGAAAACATTCAGTAAAATAAGGGGTCGTTTGATAACGTTGTTCTAGTAACGTTTTTTGTATTTTTTGGAAATACTTATGAGTGAAAAAGTGTGTGAAAATACGTGTAATGTTGTTTAAAAACTGAAAACATATGTTTAAACACGTGTACCAAACAGACCCTAAGAGTTTGTAGTTAGTCTCATGGCTAATTGTTTATGAAAAAACAAGTTTTAAAAACTCTCACGAGCATGATTTCCGTCTTCAGAGGAGCCCACAGATTAGTAGTTGCGATAAAGTTCCCTATGAAGTATACTCCACTCTTTGTATAAATAATGTTTTCCTTGTTCTTGTGCAATCCATCCATAGTTCCCTTCTTCCCTTTTGCTTTTGGGATTCCTAATGGAATTCATTGCCATAGCTCATATGTCTCATTTTGGTACACCTAACACAGAAGTACGAAATTCTCTTTCAAATCCGAATTCCATCTTTTCACTCTTTCCACCAGCCAAGTCCTTGTGTAGTAGTGATAGTTCATTATTTAACCAGTCGCTAATTCCATACTTCTATGACTATCCTTCTATATCATCCTTCTTTCCACCAGACGGCTCTTGGTCAAGCTCCCTATCTTCTGCTGCTGAAACTCAACACTAGTCTCCTTATTACATACCATTATTCTTTCCACCCACTCACTCTTAGGGAAATTTAATATCTAGTGAAATCTCACTTTACGGATTTGCTTACTCTATACCCTCAATCTTCCAGCCAAACCATTCCTTTTCTTCGATTGAATCAACCCACGAGGGCCACGACCATGATAACTTTATAAATGAACATTTTTAGTATTAAATATTAGCATTAATATACCATGTTGAATATGCTAGCATAGATACAGAAGCGGAAACATAAAGTATAGAACATAATAACACATGAGGGTTACGTGATTCAGCCTAACTGCCTACATCCACGGAGGAAACCCTAAAGGGCTACATCAATAATATATTAGAGTGTAGTACAAATCCTGTATTACAATGAACCATAATATGTGTATATATAGCAGACTAAACCCTAGACTAATAGACTTTTAGTACAAGTAGGAGACTTGGCTTGCACAATAAGTAGAATTAAACTTGAGTTTATACTAATAGGCTAATATATATATATATATATATATATATATATATATATATATATATATATATCTCTCTCTCTCTCTCTCTCTCTCTCTCTAACACCCCCTCTCAAATTCAAGATGGAAGCTTGATGAAATCTTGAGATTTGATAAGGTTGAAAAGATCCATTGAATGAAATTTGGCTTTGTGATGATGGTTTGAGGAAGGCAATGGTCTTGTAATGTTACTGCGACTTCTATCGGTGGCATGACTATACCGGAGAGATTCGACGGCAGCAGTGGGAAGCCAAAGAAAACAAATGTAGCGAAGAAATACCGAGAAAGACAAAGATTGCTCTTAATACACCGTAAGGACAGAAAACCATGGCCATAGGAAGGTGGCTTTAATACCATGTTAAATATTAGCATTGATATACCATGTTGAATATGTTAGTATAGATACTGAAGTGAAAACATAGAGTATAGAACACAATAATACACGAGGGTTACGTGGTTCAGCCTAACGGCCTACATCCACGGAGGAAACCCTAAAAGGCTACATCAATAACATATTAGAGTATAGTACAATTGCTGTGTTACAATGAATCATAACATGTGTATATATAGTAGACTAATAGATTTTTAGTACAAGTAGGAGACTTGGCTTGCACATAAAATAGAATTAAGCTTGAGCTAATAGGCTAATATATCTCTAACATTCAAGAGCCTCATAAAACTTGCTGGCTGTCTTGCAACAGCGATAAGATTGTCAAGGTCCCACAGGAGGTGGGAGGCGGAGTTTGAGCAGGTAGGCCGTGAGGGTGGACCTACGCTATGTTCTGGAAGAAAGACTGGCCAGACTCTTCTTACGGTCACAACACTATTAGTGCGGTAAGAGAGTTCTACAATGTGGACAATTACAGGTTCAAACCAAGCTCCTTCTTGCTCACGAGGTCATGGACTACCGTGCAGCCTTGAGCTCAAAATGGGCTTGCAGGTACATAAGGTTGGACTCAAGACCATGTCTTGGATACCTATAGCAAATGGTTTTCATGGAATTTGGGCCATTTGGCTCAACGCAGCTAATTGACCAACATGTTACAAATAAATGGTTCGTGATTTTTGTTAGTAAAAAATACCGCTTTTTGATCCCTCCAGAACAGCAGAACCATTTGAGGCGTAACTTGGATATGAACGAAGTAAGTTAGGCCTGCACTTAACTATCAGATTGTATTCTCATTGAAGCTTCTTCAAGACATGGTTGACTCAAAGAAGCTAGAATTAGAACTGTCAGACTGTATTCTCATCAATGCTTCTTTAAGTTACGACTCAAGTCATATTGACTCAAAAGTTTATAAACAGACCATGATAAGGTTGAGCGATTTTTTTTTTCAAGAAACAAGTTGAGGGATCTTGACATGAATAATAAATGTATTGTATTCGTGTCAACCTATATAATTAAAAAATCATTAGTTGATATGATATGAACATGAAACATCAACGTAAATTGCCAACTCTAAGGATAAATTAATGAAGATCAAAAGATCAAAATGAGATTAAACTTCATTTGTAAAAGAGCAATGCTACATGTACAATTTCGCCACAAATTTCATAATTGCTAAATTAAAAGGCTATTATTAATTTTCATATGAGCTCACCATTGATATAACTTTATTATTTATCTTTAATAACTTGTCATCATCTTAAACCATTGTGAAATTTGTTTTGAAATTTGTTATGTTTCTAGACTTATTGTTTGCAAAATGTTTTAGAGCATCCACATCAATCCCTCTAAAATATTTTAAAATAGAAATAACTACCAATTTTACACATTTTGAGCAAAAAAACACCCACATCAATAGGTGTAAAAATATGCAAAATTATGTAAATCCATCCCCGAGCTACAGTAACCGTGTATATTAACACGGTTACTGTAACTCATTTATCCCTTTTTTTAATTAATTTCCGTTCGCTCCTTTTATTCTCTCTCTTATCCGTGCTCAACAAACCCAGTTAACTGCTCATCTTCTTTTTCCTTAGATGCACACAAACACACCTACACACAAACACACAGACATATCATCATAGAGATACACTTGCTAAAAAAAAAACAGAGATACACAAACACAGATAGTAGATCGGAGCTCGTGGTTGGTGGATCGTGGATTTGACCTTGTGGATCGGAGTTCGGAGCTCGTGGATCGTGGATCGGAGCTTGGAGCTAGTGGATTGTGGATCGGAACTCGAAACTCGGATCGGAGCTGGTGGATCGGAGCGGATCGGAGCTGGTGAATCGTGGATCGGAGCTCGGATCGGAGCAGATCGGAGCTCGGATCAGAGCTGGTGAATCATGGATCAGAGCTTGGATCGGAGAGTTAATCAAGAGAGAGAGAGAGAGTTGATCTGAAATGGGTAGAGAGAGAGAGAGAGAGAGCAATGGAGAAAAAAAAATCAAAAATGGGAAAGAAGAAAGAGAGCGCGCGTATATATCTCAGTGGTTAGGAGAAATAATAAAAAATTATGAGAAAATTGATTATTTAATTAAAAGAAGGGTAGAATAGATGAACTGATGCAGGTGTTTTGTAAAAGTAAAAATATAAAATATAAAAATTAGATTTTTAGTGTAAAAATAAATGTGTAAAATAGAGAGACTGATATAGATGCTCTTAAGGCATGGTTTTGAAGATGTGTTTCTAAAAAGGACCTTAACAATAGTTTCTTTCTAGTGGGCTCACGCGGCATTTATTGTTTTTAAATGGAGGAATGTGAAAACAAGTTTTGAGCAGTCTTACGAGCGCGTTTTGTGTGTTGGCATTTAAACCGCGGAGAAATAGATGCAAGGAAAGTTTGCAAAAAATTCCATTGATTTTTTTATTGTTTATTTCACACCCCAACTCATCATCTTGTGCAATGCATTTGAAGGTAGCTCCGAGTTTTAGTGGCATTATTCTTCCCTCTTTCGTTTTGGATTATTTGATGGAATCCATTGCAGCAGCAGATGTGTCTCTACCCGATACTCCAGACACAGAAATAGTACGAATTCCACGTTCTAATAATCCTTGTTCCATCTTTTCACTCTTTCCACCAGCCAAGTCCTCGACTGGTGGTACTCCATCATCAAACGAAAGGCTTCCACTTCCACACTTCTCACCTTCCATACCATCCTTCTTTCCACCAGAAAACTCTCCTTCAATCTCCCTGTCTCCTCAAACCAAAAACTTCTCTCCTTATTCCATACCATCATTCTTTCCACCCAACCACTCTCAGCCAAATTCATCAGCACGTAGTGAACATGGATTTGAAATTTCTATACCCTCAATCTTCCAGCCAAACTATTCATATTCTCCTTCAATCGAGTCACCCCGACATCACCAACAGTTTACTGAATCTCATTTTCAGAAGCCTAATATAACTCGCTGGCACAGAATTAAATTTTATGTCTTCGACAACGAGAGAATCTTCCCACAGCAAGTGGAAGCGGAGTTCGAGCAGGCCCAGGAGAGGTGGACTTATGCCATATATTGGGAGTTCGACAGGCCATCCGATTCTCCTTTATGGGGCACTTTCAGTCCTGTCAAAGGGTTCTACAATGTGGAAGATCACAAATTTAATAACAAGGCCTTGACCTTGTCCTTCTTCCAGTTCATGGAATCGTGGTCCAACATCATCTTTGGCAGCGTCCTTTTCAGCACTTCGAGCCCCATCTGGGTGGTTGGGAAGGACTGCCTGAAGGGCTCAAAGTACTACCGGGCTCGTGAGGGCCGTCAGTATGGACTCAAGACCATGTGCTGGATACGCGTAGCGGATGGTGTTATGGAATTTGGTTCTACAGAGCTGATTCACCCACCTTGAATCTCATATCGGAGGAGAAAATAAAGAAAGATCAGTGGCCGATATGTTTTTTCTTTCTCCTCCCTCTTCTCTGTTCATTTTCTTTTTCCCCTTAGGAATATTTTTTGTTAAAAAAAACATAAAAAAATGATAGTAACTATTTGTATATAAAATCATTGTCGATGTATGTTTAAGAGGTAATATCTTGTCTACAGTTGCATAAAAAAGCCCATCTCAAGTTTAATTTGTTAGGATATACATTCATGTAAGAGATGTAATATATAGTTTATTTTATTTTATGAAAGATGTAATATATAGTTATATACAATAGTTATACAAAATAATAAACTCAATGCAATTTTACGGACTTTATTAGATTAGGTTCAACTTACAGTTGTGTTTTTAGTACCCAGTTTATTTTTTAAGCTAAATAAGTTATCCCAAATGAGTACTTTATTTTTTTTTTGACAAACATCCCAAATGAGTACTAAGCATATGATAGATTGACAATTCTCTCTCTTTTTTTTTTTTAATAAATATTTTTGTTTATTCAGATCAGGTGTATAAGTCTTCTTATTGTTTTTTTTTTTTTTTTGAAATGTTATGATTAAGTGGTGAGTTTTAGTTAGTCTAACTTGTAAAAGTTTTTTTTATGTATATTTAAATAAGAGATTTGAGTTTCAATCACTCTTTATGTAAGGGTGGCACCACTTGAAGCTCAGGGGTTCAAATGAACTTATTATATAGATTTTTTTTTTTAATTCTAATTTTTGTTTTGAACTCTTAAAATAAAATTTTGAATACCAAGAACTTATTTTTTTTTTTTGAACTTAGTTAAAATAAGCTTGAATATGATTTTCTTAACAATATTTTGGTCTTTTTAAACACACAAGAAAACTCTAATAACAAACCAATCTGATCTAACTTTTGGACAAAAAAAAAAAAAAAAAAAATTTGTTAATCTTAAAACTTAAAAAAAAAACCCATTTAGATCTTCACAAATTTGAAATAAATCAATCAAATGGTAGATTAGTGGATGAATGTGATTGTTTGGCTATGTGAATTGAATGTGGATTTTCATATTTGGGTTTCCTTCCACACACTCCTCTCCATGTGCATGTTGGATAGATAATACCTTGAGGAGCCTTATTGAATGGTTTATATTTACCACTCATCCTTTTATCATAATTCAATGTAGGACTTCACTCAAATGTGTACACTCAACAATTTCCTCCCACATGTTAGTTTTCTCATAATTATTCAATGTGAAACTTCACTCACACGTGTACACCCACCAATTTATCACTCGCGTGTGCGTCTCTGTCTTATCCGTGAGAACCTAGCACCTTTGCCTTATGGGATTTTTTCCTTTACTAGCATGCATCATCTATGGGCCTTCACATGTCAACCCATACGTCTTTTATCCATGGGAACTTCGCAATTGGCACTTCTAGCACCATTCACAGTACTGTTTTTTTTGGTCTTTTTCCAAGATCATTTGTGCGAGCTCTATAGGCTTGTCTGGTGCAATATACAATCCTTGCTCCAATTGTGAAATGAAGTTTGATATTGCCTCACTCCACCATGGACTTTGATATTGCCTGTTGGGAGATAAACATATTGTGGATACTTCTTGAGTAGTTAATATAACGTATATAGACACATTTAACCCAAAAGGTTTAGGATGCCTTAGTTTTATCCCCTGCGTTACCCCACCCCTCTTGTAGCTCCTTTTCTATCTTGACATAAACATGTTTAATTTTTGGAAACTCGGTTGTATTTAATTGGAATGAACATGATAAAGATTACATGGACCAGATTTATGTTGATTCTTTTACTTGATCCCCCTTAATCCTTGAGTGTTCCAATGGTAAGGAAATAAAGTCCGTCTTATGATTTATAAGGTCTTTATATCGTGTCTCTCCTTATGTGTTTTATCTTGAATAAACCTACGTCCTGTTTGTTCAATGAAATCTCTTCGAAGGCTATTAAGGTAATGGTCATTTAGTCCATGTTTGTGACTAATTTAACCAATAAGAGAGAAAAACCAAAAGAAATTATGTCGATTTGTTGGCACTTAATGGGGGTAATTGGGTTATGCTGGAAATAGAATCTGTTGGGGGAGAGAAAGACCTTGAGGAACCTCCAAGGTGTTATCTCCCCAATATAATCAAATTTGGTGGATCATAATTATTAATAAATATTAAACTTAAGTGATAAAAATGAAAAAAATTCAAATCGTTAACACTCTGAATGGGAGGAGAGAAAGGAATAGAAAAAAAATAATTAAAGGAATTATATTAGACTACTCCTTTCATTCATTTTTTAAGAGTTTTAATAGGGAAAATGAAAATGTCATTTCCTTGTTTGGAAATTTAAGTGCGAGAGAATAAAATAATTAGGAGGAAACATTCATTCCTTTTTATTCCTCCAAAACTTTAAATTTTTATTTTCCAAAATTGAGAGGAATTAGAGGAAATATAATTCATTTTAATATAGTTTTTACTAAAGTTCTCAAAATTTCCTTATATATGTAGATATTTATTTTAAAATAGAGGTCTAATAGTAATATTATTAGAAAATAATTTTATTAATTTCTCTCTATATTACTTTCAAACTAAATTACTTACCTTCCATTACTCTATTCTAAAACATTAAAACAAAATTATTTAATTGCATTCGTTAATTTCTTTTTTTATTTATTTTCATTACCTAAATATATTTCATTCAATTCAATTCATTTCTAATTTTTTTTTTAATGATTTGCTTATTTTATTCTTTTATGAACTTTGAAACTAAGTGTATGGGTTGAAGGTGTAATTTTATATTTATTATTTTAAAAAAACACTTTTTAAGTTATCAGTCTTATTGCGTTTAGTTGAAAAAAAAAAAGAAAAAAAAAGAACTCTAACATGTGATGATTACGCGTTTTCGTCGAAGTAAATTTCAGAGCAGTAGACGTGACTGTGGGAAGAAGTTTCCTATGAACTCCAATGCTCCTTTTTTTTTTTTTTTAATTTTATTTTATTATGATGCGCATAGAGGTACGAATTCCACGTTGTAATCCATTTCCAGTGAAAAAGAGAGCAATCTTTCTCTCCGTGTTTTTACTCTTTCCATTAAACAATTCTCTGCCAAGCTCAATACCAGCTGAAATGAAACAATTCTTTCACTTCGGTCCACTTTGGTCCATTCAATTCAGTTTGGTCTATTCGTCCGTAATGGTCTAATGCAGTACACTTCAGTCTAATTTCGTCTATTCCGTCCATTTTGATCGACTCCGGTCTATTTGGTCTACTTTAGTTCACTCTAGTCGATTCGGTCCATTTCAATACACTTACTTAAGATTAAGAAAAAATAGGTTTGGGTTGAAAGTATCTATTTTAAATATGAATTTATTAAAAAATATAGATTTCATACTTGTTTAAAATTTTATTAAATTTAAGCAATCTACATATGTTTAATAAATCCAATCTCATTTTAAACCCATTTATTTATTTATTTTCTTTAAAAAGAGGCAACTTAACATTACTTATTGTTAAGTTCTAACACACTATTAAGTCACACTCTAAACTTAGAGACACTAAATTTAGTCCTTAAGCTTGATATATATGATTATAATTATATATAATTTGTTCATTGGGATTTCAATGCTGGTGTAGCATTTCAGTTAATTTGGTCATTCAGTCCAATTTAGTTAATTTTTGTCCATTTGGTCTATTCGGTCCACTTCAATCAATTTGGTTTACTTCAGTCCATTTCAGTCTTCTATGGTTTACTCTAGTCTATTCCAATGCACTTACTTAAAAGTGAGAAAAAATGAGCTTTGGTTGAGGATACCTATTTGAAATCTGAATTTATTGTAAAATATATATCTCAAACTAGTTCTAAATTATATTAGTGGCTCTAAGGTTTGAATATAGTGCAAGGTCTCAGGAGTAAATATAGTGGCTCTAAGGTTTGAATATGATTTAATAGTGTTAGACTATTTTGAATATATACCATTGTTAGCATTTTTTTAAAAGAATTTTCTCCTCTTTCTTCATGTGTGTGTGTTAAAAATACTTAGTATTCTAAAAAAAAATCTAATAATATTTTAGAACTTAACACTGTTAATTACTATTATCATTAGTAATATGTAAACCATGTAATAATAATATTAATAATTACTACAACAAACTTGACTTGTTTCAACCCACTTTTCTCAGGGGTTGACTAAAAAGTGCAGAAACCATCACTAAAAATTAGAGTGGGGAGATAAGTTTGATTAGCTTTATTCCAAGGGTTATTAAAATCCTCGAAATAAAACTATACAGGCCTCAGAATTTTTTTTGAGGAAATTTGTTTCAAAGGTTATCAAGGGCTTTCTAGACCCTTGAAATAATCTTTTTTTTGAGGGCTTATAATACTTCTTTTAAGGGTTTTGACACTCGAAACAAACTAATTTTGTTGTAATGAATCCAAAAGAACATTTAGATTATATCGCAAGATTGAGAGAGATAAATAAACGGTGGATAAATGTTATCATAAAGAAATTATGATAAAACGAAATGTCTAATCACATTTAGTCAACCATTAATAGTATTTGTCAAAACTTAGACCATGGCAATGAAGACGTAGATTAGGGGTTTGGAACTAAATTACAAGATTGTCACATTACATCTGAGAATAAGTGAGTGGCACTGAGATAGAAAACATCAAAATGACTCTATAATTAAGAAAAGACTAATCTACGAAGTGTTTTTTGAGTCATGACTTTGAGGATTTGTTCCTAAAAGTCAGTCAGTCAAGAGTTTTAGTTAGCCCCTTGCTTTCTATTGTTTTGAAGATTAGTAAAGGGAAAAAAACAAAGTCTGATTCTTCTGAATATTCTTACCTACTCGTTTTCCATCTTAGTTGGAAACAGCAGATAAGTACTTGTGAAAAATTTTCATATGAAGTCCACTCCTTCTCTCTTTGTTTAAATGATGTTACCAGTTTTGGTCACATTAAGGATTGATCTTCCATTTTCTTTTGAGTTAGTTGATGGAATCCATTGCACTAGCCGATGTGTCTCTGCCTAGTACACCAGACAGAGAAGTACAAATTCCACTTTCTAATACTTCTATCTCTTCACTCTTTCCAGCAGCTAAGCCTGTGTCTGGTAGTAGTGATAGTTCATTATCTAATCAATCGCTAATTCCTGACTTCTCTCCTTCCATACCATACTTCTTTCCACCATACAATTCTCAGTCAAGCTCCGAATCTGCTCCAACCAAACAAATCTCTCCTTATTTCATATCATCACTATTTCCACCCAACCAGTCACAGCCAAATTCAGTATCTAGTGATAAATCACTTCACGGATCTGATCATTCGATACCCTCAATCTTCCAGCCAAACTATTCTTATTCCTCTTCAGATGAATCAACCAATCACCATCACTTGATTAAAACTGAAGAATATCATGTCCAGTGGCCTAATATAACGGGCTGGCGCTCAATCAAATTCAATTCCAATGTTAAGGTGGACATATGCTATCTACTGGGGAGGAATTTTGCACTACACCTACAGGGTGCGGTTTGCCCTCATGCTTGACCGCATCTCACATATGAAGGGTAAGAATCGGTCTACACCAGGTTCGGTTAATCATGACGGTGCAGTGCGGTTAATTCGGTGCAAAAATAAAACAAACAAATAATTAAAAAAAAAAAAAAGAATCATCACGCAACCCACATAGAAATATCAAACAACCCAAATATTCAAAAAAACAAACAGACAAACATGTTCAAAATCTTTCACAAAATTTTCAAACAAATTCTCCATCTTTCTAAAAAGCATTGCAGGTATATATTGAGTATTATATAAATTTTCATACCTGGAAGACAGCATAAAAAGGAGAACCATAGTAGCTACGTATTAAGCATCAAAACATTCTCTTGAAATTTCTAGAAAATAGTTGTGACAAAGAGGAGAGATGAGAGGGGAAACCTTGGAAAATATTTCCTCGACAAGTTGAGGCAGCATTAAATCAGGCAAGTGAGAGGTGGACATATGCTATCTACTGGGAGTCAGACAGGCCATCCAATTCCCCTTTAGGGTACACTTTGAGTCTTGTCAAAGGGTTCTACAATGTCTGCGATTTCAAGTTTAAAGACAAGGCCATCTCGTTCTTCCAGCTCAGGGAATCGTGGCACGACAACTTAACCTTTGGCAGTGTCCTACGTCAAGTTTTCAGGAGTTCGATCCCCATCTAGCGGGTCGGGGAGGACTGCCTAGCAGGCTCGTTGTACTATAGACCCCGCCAGGGCCACAAGCATGGACTCCGGACTATGTCTTGGATACGCATGGCGGACAGTGTCATGGAATTCGGCTCCACAGAGTTGATTCACCGAGCTTGAATCTTATACCAGAAACATCCCAGGAAAAATGAGAGGAAAAGGTAAAAGTAGATGATCAGTGAATATTCACCTTGTTAGAAATTAATCTTTTATAGCTCCAAAAAATGTCTTTTTCTATCAATGCATGAATCTCGTAAACAAAGCTAAAAGGTCCTGGTACATGTTGATTTGTCGATTACCATAAATGAAAGGTGGCATTGATAGTGATTACAACGATAATGTTCAAGATGATATTGTGGACGTGATAGCTGCACGTTCTTTATGCATTAAAATTTTCAGTTGGTCTTTTATAGTATTTTTCCTTTCTTATGATAGCACATTTTCCATTGAATCTCTAGAGTTGCAAATTATTTTATTAACATTTTACAAACTACTAATATGGCATACTCCAAATTAGCTATTGAGAAATTGAGTTTCCACCTCAAAAATTAAAATTAATCAAATGAAAATCTCACTACATCGTCTTGAAAAAAGAAAATCAAATCTGAAAAACCAATCCAGATTTCTCTCTTTGTCAACTCTCCACTAAATTCTCTTCATCTCTAGTAAATCCAAAAAAACCCATTGCATAGGCCATCCATTTTTCTCTGTCACTATTTCAATGGCAAGATTAGTTATAGAGATGAATAAAAAGACCATTTTGAAAGCGAAATCAATCTTCGTGTACCAAAATGAAAACCATCCATCTTTCTCTCCCAATATTTCAGTGGCAAGATTAGTTACAAAGATGAATACAAAGACCATTTTGAAAACGAAATCAAACTTCATGCACCATGCAATTTAGTTTTATTAATTTTCAGATAAAAAAAAAAAAAAAAACTCTTAGTTTGTATTTGGGGTTGGGGGCTGATTTAGCATAATATTGTTTATAGGAAAATTTGTTACGACTATATTACAGGTGTGATGTTATTTGGGAGAATGAGGAAAGAAGACCGAATTGAGTATAGATTCGACAATTATAAAAACCAGATTGAGGTGAAATGTTGGAAAAAAAAGTGATAATGCAGTTTGGTATAAAAAATACTGAAGTTTATGTGTAATTAGGCATTAAGATAATGATAATAATGCACATTCCTTCTGAAAGTTTTATATTACATCTACCCTAGCTGCTTGCAAGACATCTGATTTTTGCTTGCGAACTACTTAGTAATGCACATTCCTTTTGAAAGTTTTATTTTGCATTCCTTGAAAAGTGTAGCAAAAAGATGATATTTGAAGAGAAAATTTATAGTTCTATCGTAATTATTCTCTCACATTTATTGATGTATACTCTATATATTAATGGCAGAGTCAGGATTTCAGTTCAAGGGGGCAAAATTAAAAGAAAATATTATAAAAAATAATCTAAAAATATCAATTAATATTAATAATATATAAACTATAATTGTTGTAAGCACACAATTGTACCTGGACCCAAGGACAACTGTGGGCTCAGGCCCAATGAGTCTTAAACAATGAAATTTGTAGAGTGTGGGGATGAAATCTAGTTTAAGGATGCGAGGAATTTATTGAACAGGCTAAGGTACAATAAATATTGCAAATGGTCAATGATTATTGCAAAAGGCTTCCTCGGATATAAGCCGAGGACAATTTCGGTATTATTTCTCTTTCTTCCTTGAAGGTTACAATGCTAGGTTTTTTTCTTAGTCTTTGACCACCCTTTCTTTGGCCTCTCCCCCTCTTTAAATACTTCTTTTCTTGGTGCTTTATCCACGTGTTGCCCAAGTCCTTCCTTGCCCAGAAGGTTCAATTCTACTATTCAGGGGTCACTTCCCCATTAATGCGGCCTGGGAGGTGGGTGCAGGGTCTTTAATGTGGAGGTAGCAGCCTTTTCCTAAGATATTTTTCTACCATCGGCGCCTCTAGAGGGTACAGGGATCCCCCTTTTAACCAATAGTCTTTCTGGAACTCTGTCTTGATCATTCTAGCGAGACTCCAAGTCCTCCTGGGTCTATCCGAGGAGAAACTCATCCTCGGATGTATCCTCGGACCCTCGGCGTATGGGCCGATTTGTAGTTTTAACAGGCTTTTTATCAAGAATAGGTTGGCCCTCCTTGTTAGAGCCCAAAGGCCCAAAAATGCCTACTTGGGTCCCTTCACTCCCCACAATAGCCCCTCAAAACTCTATTTTTCAACGTCCGAGGAGGAAAATAGGGTTTTGATCCAATGAGAACTTACCCCGCACGTTTTGTAAATAACCGCGCGTGTGGAGATCGCTTCGTGTTCCAGAGGACGCCATTTGGCAGTTTGAATTTCAAAAATGCGCGCATTTATGACTGTAAGTTACACCTGGTTCCCCATGTTTAACGGTGAGATGAGCATCCAACGGCCCTTGTCGTTCCCCAAAAATTTGGCGGGACGGATGCAATTTCGAGGCAGCTTCCCGCACGTCATAACGCTTTGGAAACATGTGCCTTCATTTATTTCTCCAGAGCATAATCATATCAAAACATCAGTCGTTGCCTTTTCTCTGCAGAAAACTGTGGAAACTCGCATAACTTCAAACTCGTAAGTTCCTAATCTTTCTTTACTCCTTTCTCCTCGGATTTCATCCTCGGCTCCCTTCTTAACCATTCTCCTTCTTAAAACCCGCCCTTTCACCTCTTATAGATGGGTAGATTTAAGTGTTTAGTTGACACCGCCGCTGGGATGGAAGGTTTTAGGGCTAAATACCACATCCCTAGCGATGTAGGTTTGAGATATTGTCCGGCGGAAGCCGTGGCCGAGTCTAGGAAAACGGGAGAGGTCATCATCCCTATGGTTGCTTTCATAGAAGGTGGGATGACCCTCCCAATGAAAAGCGTAACCAGAGAATACCTCCGCAACCACCGGTTGTGTCTTGACCAGTGCGCTCCCAACGTCTTTAGAGTTTTAGGGAGCGTCGATGCTCTAAATGAGCAACTGGGATTAAACCTCACTTGGCATAACGTCGTTTTTATGTACGAATGCCACAAACTTACTAGGGTAGGCTATTACATCAAATCCCGCTCTAGCATAGTTAGGTTGATTTCCTGTCTGCCCAAGTCCAATAAAGGCATGAAGGACGACTACCTCATCGCCTCAGGTAACTGGCATGACTGCCCCCACTGCCCAGTCAAGTGGGGAGATCGAGATGTGACTCCTTAGGATCTAACTTCCCACCCTGTAGTTCCATCTAAACATCTTGAAATGTTCATTTACATTTACTAAGTGTTTAACTTTAGTTTATTACATGTCTTACAAATCTGACCATGTTTGTCTGTTTTAGTGTCTTTCTTTGTAGATAAACAACACGTGCGCCCGCGCTTGAGCGACTGCAACGTTGCAGATTTGAACCGAGTGCTTCGCTCAGAGATTTTTATGAGTGAATACTTGCAGCTTTGGGCGGCTTACTTGATATTAGGGTACGACCCTATATCCACAGACTTCCAGGAGATAGAGAACGCGATTGTTGCGGGTTACTGGAGACGTAGGCGAATTAACGTAGCCAGGCTGCATTTCCTAGCTGACCACGACATTCCCGACGACCCCCACACAATCTTATACACGCAACCCCTCGCGGTGATTCCCCTCGCAGCGCACTCTTAGGCAACCGCTATCCCAGAGGAGCAAGTGTCCTCATCGAACACCTTAGACGAGGAGATAGAACAGTTTCAACTCAAGGACATCCAACGACCTCGTGGAAACCCGTTTGTCGTCCTTTCCTACGAGGAAGAAGAGCCCGCCGAAACCTCTAGGATCGCGGGCCTAGTGATAGCACGTCCAGACGACAGCTCTACTGAAGAGGACATGGACGTGCTTAAAGGCCTCCTGACCACGAGAGGCGAGAGAGTTGCTAAGAAGGGAGCGAGGGGATCCCAAGCTCCCCCAGCCTTGCCACCACCCCCTCCTCCAGCCGACCCCAAGCCTCCTGCTGACAATCCGAAGAAGAAAAGGAAAGTGGAGGCCGAGGGGGCTAGTGGCGAGAAGCAGAAAAAGCTGAAACAACAGCCACCGCAGGCTCAGCAGCAGAAGCTGGACAAGGGCAAAGGGCGCGCCCGTTCAGTTGAAAGTGGGGAGATCAGAGACATGGCCGAGGTGTGCCGAGCACCGGCTATGTGGTCTCCCGAACTGAGACTGGATGGAGCGCCAATTCCCCTCCAGTCTAACATTAGGGCGTTCCAACAAGGCCATGCCCTCCACCTGGCCGATGCGTTGGAGCGCCCACTTCTGCTGCCCAAGGACATGGAAGCCTTGGAAAAGATGAGCCAGCCTCAGCTGTTCCTTTCTTTGAAAAGGGACTTAGCTGTGGTAAGCTTCACTTCATACTTGTATTCTTAGGGTTATTTATAAATTTCGTACTATATTTTAACCCCCTGACATTTATTGCAGGCCATTCAAGAAGTTTTCGCTGCAGAGAAGTTCGTGGAGGATTCTCGGAAGTGAGCTGGAGTGGAGCAGGAAATAAGGCAAGAGATAGAAAAGTCCCTATGCCAGGCCCTGGCGGAGAATGGAAAGCTCACCTCTCAGCTGGCTGATCTGAAGAGAGAGAAGGATGGTGCCGAAGCTAGTCTGAAAACAATGAAGAATCAAGTGGAGGGGCAATGTTAGCTTCTTCACCAAAAGGATGACGAGCTCTCCCAAGCCCAACGGGCACGCTTTGACTTGAAGAAGGAGCTTGCGCGGATGAAGGAGGAAGCTCGCACCTACAAGCACTCACTGGAGGCTGCGAAGCAGGCCAGCTATCAGGAAGGAGTGGCTGCAACACAGGACCAACTGACAGAAGCTTTCGCGGCCTTATGCCGAGAATACTGTCAGCAGGTCTAGGGGGAGGCCTTAAACGCAGCAGGGGTTCCTCAAGCTTCCGAGCTGAGGAAGCCCGAGAACGTTTGGCTTCCCCTTGACATACAGGAGATAGAAGACACTCCTGTTGTTGCCTCTCCTGCCCTTCCTCTCGTGGTGCCAGAACTCGTTCCTGATCCTACAAAACCTGAAGGCTCCTATAAAGAGAAGGACAGGTGTGGAGTTGTCGAGAAGGAGCAAAGCCAGAACGTGGAGCCCCTCATTCCTTCAACAGACAAAGGGAAACAAGTCTTGTCTACCTTTGAGTTGGAGTTGAAGAGCACCGAGGCTGGCAGCACCTCCCTCCAAGACCCCCCTCCCAAAGCTTAGGGCCTAGCATAGGACTTTTCTGTATTTTCCCATTTTTCATATGATGATGTATTCCATTTATAATTAATGAAGAACAGTTTTACTCAATTTCCATCCGAGTTGTAATTATTTCATTTTGTACTTTTTATGCTTGTCATGAAAGTTTTTATTAACACATAGCTAAAGACAAAACGGAACAAACAAGTCTAACTCCAGCAGTTGAACAATTATAACCTTTAAACAGCCATGCGCATATTTGCTTTGCAGAGTGAAACATTCAAGAACCTGACAAAAATTAACTTAGTTTGGATATTATACAATGCCTTAGTTAGAAAACCCACATGATGGTTAAACTTTGTAATCTGAGATATCAATTTTAGTAGAGTGTAAGGTCCGAGGACCATTCCTTACAAAATTTTTGTTTAACACTTAAAGACATAAAACTTAAGATCCAATTTAACGAATGGTAAGATATTGATTTCCACAAAGTGTGTGATAAGAATAAGAACAGTGACTAAGGTTCTGTTTGATACTTAGGAATAAATGATAAGACATAACTAAGGTTCTGTTTAACAAATGATAAGATATTAATTTCCACAAGGTTTGTGGTCCGAGGACCATACTTAACTAAGTTTCTGTTTGACACTTAAGAATAGTAACTTCAAATGTTAATTTCTCCAAAGTAGAAGGTCCGAGGACCCGGCATAACTAAGGTTCTGTTTAACAAATGATAAGATATCAATTTCTACAAGGTTTGTGGTTCGAGGACCGTACTTAACCAAGTTTCTGTTTGACACTTAAGAATAGTAACTTCAAATGTTAATTTTTCCAAAGTAGGAGGCCCGAGGACCCGGCATAACTAAGGTTTTGTTTAACAAATGATAAGATATCAATTTCCACAAGGTTTGTGGTCCGAGGACCATACTTAACCAAGTTTCTGTTTGACACTTAAGAATAGTAACTTCAAATGTTAATTTTCCCAAAGTAAGAGGCCCGAGGACCTAGCATAACTAAGGTTCTATTTAACAAATGATAAGATATCAATTTCCACAAGGTTTGTGGTCCGTGGACCATACTTAATCAAGTTTCTTTTTGACACTTAAGAATAGTAACTTCAAATGTTAATTTTCTCAAAGTAGGAGGCCCGAGGACCCGGCATAACTAAGGTTCTATTTAACAAATGATAAGATATCAATTTTCACAAGGTTTGTGGTCCGAGGACCATACTTAACCAAGTTTCTGTTTGACATTTAAGAATAGTAACTTCAAATGTTAATTTTTCCAAAGTAGGAGGCCCGAGGACCTGGCATAACTAAGGTTCTGTTTAACAAATGAAAATGTATCAATTTCCACAAGGTTTGTGGTCCGAGGACCATACTTAACCAAGTTTCTGTTTGACACTTAAGAATAGTAACTTCAAATGTTAATTTCCTCAAAGTAGGAGGCCTAAGGACCCGGCATAACTAAGGTTCTGTTTAACAAATGATAAGATATCAATTTCCACAAGGTTTGTGGTCCGAGGACTATACTTAACCAAGTTTCTGTTTGACACTTAAGAATAGTAACTTCAAATGTTAATTTTTCCAAAGTAGGAGGCCCGAGGACCCGGCATAACTAAGGTTTTGTTTAACAAATGATAAGATATCAATTTCCACAAGGTTTGTGGTCCGAGGACCATACTTAACCAAGTTTCTGTTTGACACTTAAGAATAGTAACTTCAAATGTTAATTTTCCCAAAGTAAGAGGCCCGAGGACCTAGCATAACTAAGGTTCTATTTAACAAATGATAAGATATCAATTTCCACAAGGTTTGTGGTCCGTGGACCATACTTAATCAAGTTTCTTTTTGACACTTAAGAATAGTAACTTCAAATGTTAATTTTCTCAAAGTAGGAGGCCCGAGGACCCGGCATAACTAAGGTTCTATTTAACAAATGATAAGATATCAATTTTCACAAGGTTTGTGGTCCGAGGACCATACTTAACCAAGTTTCTGTTTGACACTTAAGAATAGTAACTTCAAATGTTAATTTTTCCAAAGTAGGAGGCCCGAGGACCTGGCATAACTAAGGTTCTGTTTAACAAATGAAAATGTATCAATTTCCACAAGGTTTGTGGTCCGAGGACCATACTTAACCAAGTTTCTGTTTGACACTTAAGAATAGTAACTTCAAATGTTAATTTCCTCAAAGTAGGAGGCCTAAGGACCCGGCATAACTAAAGTTCTGTTTAACAAATGATAAGATATCAATTTCCACAAGGTTTGTGGTCCGAGGACTATACTTAACCAAGTTTCTGTTTGACACTTAAGAATAGTAACTTCAAATGTTAATTTCCCCAAAGTAGGAGGCTCGAGGACCCGGCATAACTAAGGTTCTGTTTAACAAATGATAAGATATCAATTTCCACAAGGTTTGTGGTCCGAGGACCATACTTAACCAAGTTTCTATTTGACACTTAAGAATAGTAACTGTAAGCCCCTAATGTATTCATAACTTTGAACTACTAACTAACAAAAACACCTTTTATTAATAATAATACCTTCGAAGGTTATTTACATTCCATGGGCATTGTACAATTCTTTCATCTAGGTCAGCTAGCCGATACGACCCTATGCCTGCTACTGAAACAATGCGATAGGGACCTTCCCAGTTTGGTCCTAGCTTACCCTAAGCTGGGTTCTCAGCAGTGCCCACAACTTTTCTTAGTACAAGATTCCCAGGTGCGAGTGGCCTTAGCTTCACGTGGGCATCATATCCCCGCTTAAGCTTCTGTTGATAATAAGCCATTTAAACCATAGCTGTCTCGCGCCGTTCCTCAACTAAATCCAGGCCTTTCTCCAAGAGGCTATCATTATTCTTTGGGCTAAAAGAACTCGTCTTTAGGGTGGGGAAACCAGATTCCAGAGGTATCACCGCCTCGGCTCCATAAGTCATAGAGAATGGAGTTTCTCCAGTGGACCTACGCGGTGTAGCCCGATACGTCCACAGAACATGTGGTAGTTCTTCTACCCATCTACCTTTCGCATCGTCCAACCTTTTCTTGAGCCCACTGACTATGACCTTGTTAACGGTCTCGGCTTGTCCATTTCCCTGAGGATAAGCTGGGGTGGAGTATCTATTTATGATACCCATATCACCACAATATTTCTTGAAAGCCTTGTTGTCGAATTGAATGCCATTGTTTGAAATAAGTGTGTGTGGTATTCCGAATCTAGTGACGATGTTTTTCCAAACAAACTTCTTGGAATCAACGTCTCTGATATTTGCTAAGGGCTCAGCCTCGACTCATTTAGTGAAGTAGTCTGTCCCCACGAGCAGCCATCTTTTGTTTCCTGCAGCCCTCGAAAATGACCCCACTATATCCAATCCCCATTGTGCGAAAGGCAAAGGACTGGAGAGAGGATTGAGAACCCCTCCAGGTTGATGAATATTAGGGGCGAACCTCTGGCATTGATTACATTTTCTGGCATAGTCCTGAGCCTCCCTCTGCATATTGGGCCACCAATAACCCTGAGTCAGGGCTATATGGGCTAAGGACCTTCCCATAGTGTGGCTCCCACAAATCCCTTCATGCAGTTCTTCTAGAAGCGCTTTCGTTGATTCAGGGTGCACACATAACAAGTATGGTCCTGAGAAGGATCGTTTATACAGTTTCTGATCCTCGGACAACCAGAAACGTGGCACCTTTCGACGTATCTTATCTGCTTCAGACTTGTCCTTAGAAAGGATGTCGTTCTTAAGAAAAGATATGACCGGGTCAATCCAACTAGGTCTAGGCCTTATTAGATGGATGCGAGCCGCGTTGATAGTGGTAAGAGTTGGCTCTAGCAAACCTTCTACGAGGATAATCCTGGGCAAACCCTCTACGAGGATAATCCTGGGCAAACCCTGAGCCAAAGATGTTGCTAACGTGGCCAAAGAATCTGCATGGGTGTTTCCACTCCTAGAGATGTGAGATAAGACGAAGGAATCAAATTTAGCTTGCTGACGTTTGACCTGGGCCAAGTATTCTTGCATTCTTGGGTCCCTAGCCTCCATGGTCCCCGTGACCTGGCCGACCACTAACTGAGAATCCGAGAATACATGAACTTCCTTTCCACCCATCCTATATACCATGCTCATGCCCACCAAGACTGCTTCGTACTCGGCCTCATTATTAGTAGCCGAGAACGCCAATCTCAGAGATTTTTCGAAGATAATTCCCTCAGGGGATATCAGGACAAGTCCGAAACCAGACCCTCTCTGATTAGCTGCTCCGTCCACATACACTCTCCAAATCGGAGGTGTTGCGCCGGTGATCACAGCAACTGATTTTTCATCCATGTGTGCTTCCTTCAGAGTTTCTTCTAGCAATGGTTTGGTAAACTCTGCCACCAAATCAGCAAGGACCTGGCCCTTCACCGAGGTGCGAGACATGTATTTAATGTCAAAGGCTCCCAAAATGGTTCCCCACTTTGCCACCCTGCCAGAGTAATCGGCACTGCGTAACACCGCCTTGAGGGGCGATTGGGTCAGAACCACCACAGTGTGGGACTGAAAATAGTGAGGAAGCTTCCGCGTAGCATGAACTATGGCAAGAAGTGCTTTCTCCAGGAGTAGATAGCGCACCTCGGCCTCATTCAAGGACTTACTGACGTAGTAGACCAGTCTCTGCGCTCCACTTTCATCCCTTATGAGGACCAAGCTGACCGCGTGGACGGCCACTGCCAGATAAGCAAACAGGACCTCGTCCGCCTTGGGGCGAGACAAAATGGGTGGCCGAGAAAGATATTGCTTAAGCTGTTGGAAGGCTAACACGCAGTCGTCGGTCCATTGAAACCCTTTCCATTTATTCAACAATTGGAAGAAAGGACGGCACCGGTCAGCTGACCGAGAGATAAATCTGCTTAATGCGACGATCATTTTGGTCAATTTCTAGATCTCTTTTAGGTTTCGAGGCGGCTGTAAGTCCTGAATAGCCTTGACCTGTGCTGGGTTTACCTCTATACCTCTATGAGTAATCATATAACCCAAGAACTTTCCAGAACCCACGCCAAAAGAGCACTTTGAGGCGTTAAGGCACAACTTGTGCCTCCTAAGCACCTGGAAGGTGTCAGCCAAGTCTTTAACGTGCAAAAGTATTATTTTACTCTTTACCACCATATCATCCACGTATACCTCAATGGTCTTCCCAAGTTGCTGCTCAAAAATTCTGGTCATCATTCTTTGATAGGTAGCCCCAGCATTCTTCAACCCAAACGGCATGACCTTGTAGTGATAGTTCCCTGTTGGAGTAATGAAAGCAGTTTTCTCTTGATCCTCTAATGCCAATGGAATCTGATGGTAACCCTGGAAGGCATCCAAAAAACTCATACGAGGATGTCCGACAGTGGCGTCCACAAGCTGATCAATACGCGACATTGGGAACGAATCCTTCGGGCAGGCCTTGTTTAAATCCGTGAAGTCCACACATACTCTCCACGCTCCATTCTTCTTTTTGACCACAACCGTATGCGCCAACCACTCGGGGTAGAAAACTTCTTTAATAGCCCCAGCCCTCTTGAGTTTGAGCACTTCCTCCTTGACAGCCTCGGAATGTTCCTTGGAAGAACGCCGAGGTGGCTGCCTTCTCGGAACAATGGCGGGGTTAACATTCAAATGATGACAAATGAAGCTCGGGTCTACGCCCGGAGCCTCATAAGGGTCCCACGCAAAAACATTAATGTTGTTTTTCAGAAACTCCAACAAATCCATCTTCTCCTGGTGTGGCAAGCGTATGCCAACTTGGAAGAACCTCTCAGGGTCATCCGCTATCAAAAACTTCTCTAAATTCTCACAAAGAGCCTCCTCTCTTGTCACCGCCCCAGGTGCATCCGGAGCTGTTAATTGCTATGAGTCTTTGATGATCAAAGCCGACGACTCGGCTTCTATCTAATGAAGCACTGCGGCCGATATGCATTGCCTGACCACCGATTGGCTGCCGAGGATCTCTTCAACATATTCCCTTAAGGGGAATTTAATCTTAACATGCAAGGTAGAGGAGACAGCACCCAAAGCGTGTAGACATGGCCTAGCAAGGATGGCCGTATATGGGGAATACGCGTCAACCACAATAAAATCCACCTCGACCGTTTCTGAGCCAGATTAAACGGGCAAACGAATCTATCCCTTCGGTACAACGACTTTTCCTTCAAAGCTTATAAGTGACGAATCATAAGGAGCAAGATCTTCCAGCTTCAACCTTAGCCCCTTAAATAAATCAGGGTATATGATATCTGCACCGCTGCCCTGATCAATCATCACCCTTCTTACATCATAATTCCCTATCCTAAGAGTGACCACAAGAGCATCGTCATGGGGTTGGATAGTCCCAACCTTATCCTCCTTGAAAAATCCTAAGACGGGCAAATTCATCTTCAACCTCTTCAGCCTGCAGCCTGCCTCTTCGACTTGAGGGTGCGAAACTGCCATTACCCTGGTGGGGCATGAACCGGTCCGGCCAGGCACAGCAAAGATAACGTTAATGATTCCCAACGCCGGCCGAGATTGATTGTTCTTCTGATTATTTGAGCCAGATTGACTGCCTTGCCCGTTAGGTTGATAAAGGTGTTGCTTCAGTTTTCCTTCACTGACAAGCTGCTCCAAATGGTTCCAAAGTGTCCGGCAGTTCTCGATAGTATGGCCCATGTCCTGATGGTACTAACAAAAGAGATTCTGATTCCTCTTTGCAGGGTCCCCCGCCATCTTACTAGGCCACCTGAAGTAGGGCTCCTTATGGACTTTCTCTAGTAACTAGTGTACAGGTTCTTGGAACACAGTATTTACGGTCTGAGGGGGTGCCGAGCCAGACCGCCCCGTATAATCTCTTCTCGGCTTGTTGTTGTGGTATCTGTCTGACCTGAAATCCCTTCTCTCCTGCGGGATAACCTTCTCCTTCCCCTTTCCTTGTTACTGGTCCTCTTTTACCCTTTTGTATTCACCAATGCGATCCATGAGGCTACGTACGCTGCGAACAGGCTTTTTGGTCAAGGACTTCCTCAAGTCGTGATCAGTATGAAGGCCTACCTTAAAGGTATTGAGTGCCACCTCATCAAAATCACCATCTATCTCATTAAATATCTCATAATACCGGTCGGAATATGCTTTCAACGTCTCGCCTTCTCTTATGGCCATGGATAACAGTGAGTCCAATGGTCGAGGCACTCTACTACATATGATAAACTGAGATGCAAATGCTCTAGTAAGCTCCCCAAACGAACCTACAGACCCCGATTTAAGGCAGTTGAACCATCTCATAGCAACAGGTCCCAAGCTAGAGGGGAAAACTTTACACATCAGGGTCTCATTATGAGAGTGCACCGCCATCCTCTGGTTAAAGTGACTCACGTGCTTCACCGGATCAGTCTAGCCATTGTAGATGGTAAAGGTGGGCTGGGTGAACCTCCTGGGGAGCCTCCCTTTCTCAATCTTCCGTGAGAATGGCGATTTGGAGAGTTGGTGCAATGCCCGACTCATAGCATCGTTCCCCAAGCCCCTGGAAGGGAGCTTCTTGTGCCTGTGAGCTGGCGGGTCGTCCTCCTCACAAGAGGACGTTGCGCTGGGGGGCGACCATGACCTCGAGCTGTAACTACTTCCCCGGACCTCCACTGAAGAAGGATTAGATGAGGACGGTGAATGCTTGCGTCTGTTGCGGTGCAGTTTCCTTTTCAAATGATTAATCTCCTTCTGCATGGCCTTAGCACCATCCTCGTGGGTGGTGCTGCCCCCGCCATGAGTATGGCTCGCCCTAGGGTATTCCATATGAACGCTTCCCTCTCGATCTCTTCGACGCTCAAGACGCTCGAAAAGATCCTCAGGTTGTGATCCTTGAGACTCTGCATGGTGTGAGCTTAGGCCTGCCATAGTATCCCAGCTCCTTCCAAACAAGATTTCCCACAGACGGCTCCAATTGTAAGCGCACAATTGCACCTGGACCCAAGGACAACTGTGGGCTCAAGCCCAATGAGCCTTAAACAATGAAATTTGTAGAGTGTGGGAATGAAATCTAGTTTAAGGATGCGAGGAATTTATTGAACAGGCTAAGGTACAATAAAGATTGCAAATGGTCAATGATTATTGCAAAAGGGCTTCCTCGAACATAAGCCGTGGACAATTTCGGTATTATTTCTCTTTCTTCCTTGAAGGTTACAATGCTAGGTTTTTTTCTTAGTCTTTGACCACCCTTTCTTTGGCCTCTCCCCCTCTTTAAATACTTCTTCTCTTGGTGCTTTATCCATGTGTTGCCCAAGTCCTTCCTTGCCCAGAAGGTTCAATTCTACTATTCAGGGGTCACTTTCCCATTAATGCGGTCTGGGAGGTGGGTGTAGGGTCTTTAATGTGGAGGTAGCAGCCTTTTCCTAAGATATTTTTCTACCACCGGCGCCTCTAGAGGGTACAGGGATCCCCCCTTTAACCAACAGTTTTTCTAGAACTCTGTCTTGATCATTCTAGCAAGACTCCAAGTCCTTCTAGGTCTATCCGAGGAGAAACTCATCCTCGGATGTATCCTCGGACCCTCGGCGCATGGGCCGATTTGTAGTTTTAACAGGCTTTTTATCAAGAACAGGTTGACCCTCCTTGTTAGAGCCCAAAGGCCCAAAAATGCCTACTTGGGTCCCTTCACTCCCCACAATTGTCATACAAAATCTAATATAAATGTAAACTATAATTTATTCCTTCTATCCAATTTAAATTATTCAACAACTATCGGTGCCGTTTCATATTTTGAATTGCGCTACATGATTTCAATCCAAACCCTTTATTATTGTATCTTTCATAATCTCAATCAACTATAAATATATTTTTCATATCATTAAAATTAAAACTGAATTAACCAATTCATAGTTACTACAATCAAATTTATTAAAGTAGGAGATTGATCTAAATATATACAGCAATTTAAACATCTAATTTGTTTCCTTAAAATAAATTTAGAAAATAAACTGCTTTAAGAGTAGTTAGAGAATAAACCTATTTATGTTGTATAATCTCATAGCATGAATGCTTTTGACAGTCTATAGAATTCAAACTTTTCTTTTTTCTATTATTCTCAACAGTGAAAAAGTAAGTGTGAGATTTTATTTTTATTTTTTAAAAGATAGTAAAAACTTTAGGTACTTGTAAAGTCCAAGGACATTAATTATTTTTGGTACTCTAATTTAAGAATGTCCTAAAATTTTTATGACATTTTTTGTCTTTTCCCTAACATCACTTTTAACAAAAATTATATTCTGTATAATATTAATATGGGGTCCATTGAATGAAGTGCTGTGGCTGTGAGAAATGGGAAAAAAAAAAAAGAAAGATAGGGATTAGGGGGAAAATTTAAAAAGGGCAACCGGAATAGTGTGGTGTCGTGAAATTGTGTGTGACAGTGGCTAAACTAAAGTGAGAGTTTTGTGCCTTTTTCTTAGGTGCTAGGTTGCTTAGTTATAATAGGATAGGATTTTGGCTTTTTTCTTATGTCAGTATAACCATTTGGTTATTGTGAAAATGTTCCTTTAATTTTCTTTCTTGTTAGGAGGGGTAAGACCTTAAAGAGTTCAAATTTTTGCTCTCTCCCCCCCCCCCCCCCCGGCCTGCTTTTCCCTTGTTATATATATGTCTGTAATTTCATTGATATACACATTACAACATTGAAATAAGTGATTTGTTTGAATGATTTATGTTAACGTGTGTATAGTATTGTGGGCTTGGCCCAACTAGATTACTTACTTGTATAGCACACATTGTACTACACTCTTACTTATACTGCACTCATATGCCTCCTATATAAATGCACTCATGTATATTGTTTCAGTGAGAAATACAATACCATTGAATTTAGTATTTCTAACATGGTATCAGAGCCACTGCTCTGACCTTTTTCTTAGTAGTCTTGTTTTTTATTGGCGTTACTCCATTCTCAACATCACTTCCACTGTCACAACAATTGCTGTAGTCTTTCGCCGTTGAACCTTTGACGTCTTCCAGACATCATCCTTGGGTTCCGGACCTATAGCAGTCATTATCAAGGAGTTTTACATTGCAAAGACCATTGCCTCTTTTTGCACCGCCGTGACACTTGCTCCGATCAATTTTCTGAAGGTACCATTGAGATCGTCTTGCACCGATCTACAACTTGGTGGAAGCCATGAAGCCATTGGAGCCTGCACGCGCCCTCACGCGTCGCTCGAAGATCCTGCGTTGCATCCCACGCACCGCTCGAAGATCCTGCGTTGCATCCCACGTGCCATCTTCAGTTCCAGCTGACGTCAACCCATGATGTCATTAGTGCCACATCAGCCCTAGCTTACGTCAGCATCTAGCCACCTGCTGACGTCAGTGACACGTCATCTCGCTGACGTCATCATCTCGGAGCGTTGACTTTGACCGTTGACTTTTTTAGAGATGACTTTTTACAGTCCAGGTTCTCCTTACTCAGTTTTTAACGTAGATTTCATTTTTGCAATCTGTTTTTGCATATTGTGTCTCTAAATGGATAAAAATGATGTTTTTCTTCCTCGCCCCATCAATACTGTATTGGAGGGGACTAAAAATTACTTATCTTGGTCTCAAGCTATGCGCAGTTTTCTTAAGGGTCGCATACTCTAACATTATTGTACTGGTGCAATCACTATTTCTGTGAAGGGGGCAAGTGAAGAAGATACTGCCTTCCTCAGTCACATGATTGAATGGGATAGTCACAATCACATGATTTTCACATGGATTTGAAACACTTCCATTCTCTCCATCTCCAATCTGCTGGGCAGCTTTGATGATGTGAAATCAGCATGGGATATGTTGGCCAAAAGATACTCTACTACTTATGGATCTATGAAATATCAGTTAGTGGTTGAATTGCATCAACTTAGGCAAGAACCGGGGTAGTCCATCCATGACTACTATGATCAGTTTCGCTTCATTTAGGACCAAATTGACCTTTCTGATCCAACTTGGGCATGCTCAAAAGATGCTCAACAATATGCTGCTGTTAGAGATGAATTTCGTCTCTATGAGTTCCTGATGTCACTCCACAAGGACTATGAGCCCATTCGAGGTCAGCTTCTTAATCGTAGTACTCCTCCCTCTCTTGATACTACTGTGAACGAATTAGTAAGAGAAGAAGCTCGCCTTGCAACTCTTCAAGCCCAGGATAAGTTTAATGTTCTGGCCCTTATTCCTTCTGCTTCACCCATAGAGCAACCTCAGCACTCAGGTGATCCCTCTGGCTCCAGCAATCGTCGCAGACAGACCAATAAAAAGTTCTGCAACTATTGCAAACGTCCTGGCCACACTATTGAGACTTGTTACCATTGCAACAAATCTACTGCTGCAGTTGCTAATACTGAGTCTACTCCGCCAATGCCTCTCATTTCAACTGAGTACTAGTCTTTTGGATCCACTATCAACCTCTCACCTACTGAACTACAGGAAATCATAGCTCAGGCTGTTCGTATGGTTGGTAATGCATCTCTTTCCACTGCTCTCTCAGTTTTACCCGGTAAGTCTCAAACTTGACTTTTTGATTCTGCCTGTTGTAATCACATGACACTTCACTTGTCCTTATTCTCCAAACTTGACCTTGCACCACATCCCCTAAATATTCACATAGCTGATGGTTCCACCATGCATGGGAATAGTCTAGGTTTTGTTTCGACCTCCAACCTCTCTATTCCTGGGGTCTTCCATGTCCCTAACTTATCCTATAATTTGTGTTCTGTGGGACAATTAGCTGAACTAGGTTATCGCCTTATTTTTGACTATTCTGGGTGTATTGTGCAGGATCCGAGGACGGGACAAGAGCTTGGGACCAGCCCTAGAGTTGGGCATATGTTTCCCGTGGACAATCTTCATCTTCCACTTGTTGCTCTGGTGTCTGTTGCTGCTGCTGCCGCTGCCGCTACCACTGCGGTGTCTTCCTTACCCTCTCTCTCACTTTGGCACTGTCATCTTGGTCATGCACCATCTTCTTAGGTACAATAGTTAGCTTCTAAGGGTTTGTTAGGTTCTGTGTCCAAAGATAATTTTGATTGTACTTCATACTAGTTAGGAAAACAACCAGCTTTACCTTTTAATAATAGTAATTCTTTTTCAAATAGTGTTTTTGAGTTAATTCATTCTGATGTTTGGGGACTTTCTCCTGTTGCTAGTATTGGTGAATTTCGATATTTTTTTGTTTTTATCGATGATTATTCTAATTACAGTTGGATCTTTCCTATGAAATCTCGTTCTGAAATTTTGCCAATATACAAAAACTTTGCAAAAATGGTTGAAACTCAATTCTCCAAACGAATCAAACTTTTTCGTTCTGATAATGCTCTTGAATATATTCAATATGCTTTTCAAGCTCTGTTACACTCCTATGGCACTATACATCATCTAACTTGTCCAGGTACCTCTCAGCAAAATGGTCAAGTTGAACGAAAACTTCGTCATATTCTTAACACTGTTCGTGCTCTTCTTCTTTCTGCCAAAGTTCCTTTCCCATTTTGAGGTGAAGCTGCCCTTCATGCTATTCACACTACTAACTGCATTCCAAGCACTATCATCCATAATCAAACTCCGTATGAGCGTCTCTTTGGGTCACCTCCTGACTATCATCACCTTCACTTATTTGGATCTGCTTGTTTCATTCTTCTTCAGCCTCATGAGCACAACAAACTTGAGCCTCGATCTAGACTTTGTTGTTTCCTTGGTTATGGCAAAACACAAAAAGGGTATCGGTGTTATGATCCTGTCTCTCATCGTCTTCGTGTTTCTCGTAATGTTGTCTTCTAGGAACACCGCTTGTTTGTTGAACTCTCTCATTTTTGTTCTTCCCTAACTACATCATATGTACTCAAAGTCTTTCCAGAAGAGTCTCATGTTCCTTTTCCAAATCCTCTTGATCCTCCTTTGGACTTCTCTATTCAACCTCCAGATCTTTATGATGCTTTTTCTGGACCGGTCAAAGATGAACAAGTTGATGACGAGCTACCCCAACTTGACCCTGGATCCCTTGCTCCTACTTTGCCTGAAGATCCTCCATAAGAACTTCCACATCCACAAGACATTCCACCTCGTCACTCAACCCGGGTAAGATCCATTCCTACACATTTACTTGATTATCATTGTTACACTGCCCTTGCTACACTCCACGAGCCTCAAACCTATCGTGAGGCCTCCACTGACCCTTTATGGCAGATTGCAATGAAAGAGGAACTTGATGCATTAACCAAAAAGCATACTTGGGACCTGGTTACTCTCCCTCCTGGACAGTCTGTGGTTGGTTGTAAGTGGATCTACAAGATTAAGACTCGCTTTGATGGGTCCATTGAGCGCTATAAGGTTCGTCTTGTTGCAAAAGGTTTTACACAAGAGTATGAGATTGATTATGAAGAGACCTTTACTCCAGTTGCTTGCATCTTATCTGTTCATGCCCTCTTGGCTGTTACTGCTGCTAGAAAAAGGGATCTTTTTTAGATGGATGTTAAAAAAGCATTTCTTAATGGGGATTTGAGTGAAGAAGTTTACATGCAATCTCCTTCAAGCCTCTCTATTGAAACAAACAAGATTTGCTGCATTCGACGTGCATTGTATGGTCTTAAACAAGCTCCACGAGCTTGGTTTGCAAAATTTAACTCTACTATTTTTCGCTTGGGTTACACTGCCAGTCCTTATGATGCTGCCTTATTTCTTCATCGCACTGATAAATACACCATTTTACTTCTCCTCTATGTGGATGATATGATCATAACTGGTGATGACCTTAGTGGCATACAAGAACTCAAGGATTTCCTCAGTCAGCAATTTGAGATGAAATATCTTGGGCACCTTAGCTATTTCTTGGGTCTTGAAATCACTTATTCCTCAGATGGTCTTTATAATACTCAAGCCAAGTATGCCTCTGACCTTTTGTCTCGTGCTGGACTCACTGACAGTAAGATTGTTGACACCCTAATTGAGCTTAATGTGCATCTGACTCCTTCGGGGGGGAAACCATTGTCTAATCCTTCTCTTTACAGATGATTGGTTGGCAGCCTAGTCTATCTCATAGTTACTCGTCCAAACATTTCCTATGCTGTTCATCAGGTCAGCTAGTATTTGTTTGCTCCACGATCGACTCACTATACTGCTGTTCTGTGCATTCTTCGATACTTGAAGAACACTCTCTTTCATGGCCTTTTCTACTCAGCTCAGTCTTCTCTTGTACTCTGTGCATTCTCTGATGCTGATTGGGCAGGAGATCCCACTGATCGTAGGTCCACCACTAACTATTATTTTCTCCTTGGCTCTTCCTTGATTTCTTGGCGAAGTAAGAAACAAACCTTTGTGGCCCACTCCAGTACTGAAGCAAAATATCGTGCTCTTGCTGATACCACATCTAAGCTCCTTTGGCTACGATGGCTTCTTAAGGACTTAGGTATGTCTACGTCCTTTGTTACTCCTCTTTATTGTGATAATCAGAGTGCCATTCACATTGCTCACAATGATGTCTTCTATGAACGGACTAAACATATCGAGATTGATTGTCATTTTATTCGTTATCATCTTGTTTATGATGCTTTCAAGCTCTTCTCCGTCTCCCCCAAAGATCAACTTGCAGACATTTTCACCAAGTCTCATCCTAAGGGACGCCTTCGTGATTTAGTTGACAACCTCAAGCTGGTCTCCCATCCACCTTGAGGTTGAGGAGGGCTGTTAATGTGTGTATAGTACTGTGGGCTCGGCCCAACTAGATTACTTACTTGTATAGCACACATTGTACTACATTCTTACTTGTACTGCACTCATATTTACTTGTACTGCACTCATATGTCTCCTATACAAAAGCACTCATGTATATTGTTTCAGTGAAAAATACAATACCATTGAATTCAGTATTTCTAACAATTTACTAACGAGTATGAGAGAATCAATGCTCATGTAATTATAGGTAAAGAATATATGATGACTGACCAAAGCTTATTCTTTTCTCTTGCTGAAAATCAAAACAAAAATTGTGGCATCTAAATCTCTTTAATATTGAATTTAGCTTCTAATGCAATTAGATAAAAAAGATGGCCTTTTATTTTTTATTTCTCCCGGTTCAACCAATGGTCCCTCCCTCATAGTTTTAGTCTCATTGATTAATGATTAATCTTCCATTTCCTTTTGGGTTATTTGATGGCATCCATCGTACCGCGTTCTTCTGATCCGAAATATTCCATCTCTTCACTCTTTCCAGCAGCCAAGTCTCTGTCTGGAAGTGATATTTCATTAACTAATCAAACGCCTTTAGACTTTTCTCCTTCCATACCATTCTTCTTTCCACCATACAACTCTCTTCCAGGCTCTGTATCGTCTCAAACCAAATACTACTCTCCTTATTCCATATCATTATGTTTTCCACCCACACAGTCTCAGTCAAATTCATTATCTAGTGAAAGACCATTTCACGAATTAGCTCATTCCATACCCTCAATCTTCCAGCCAAACTATTCCTATTCGCCTCCAAATAAATCAACCCGGTATCACCATGATCAGAATACATCAAACAAAAGCAAGTTGAGGCATGATGAGCCTAATATACCTCGCTGGCAACCAATTAGATTTCGTATCTCTGACAAAGACGACGAGAGAATATTCCCACAAGAGGTCGAAGCAGTGTTCAAGAAGGCCTGCCGCGACAGGTGGACCTACGCTATCTACTGGGAGTTAGACTGGCCATCCTCTCCTTGGTCGCGCACTTTTAGTGCTGCAAAAGGGTTCTACAATGTGGACGAGGATGATCACAAGTTTAAAGACAAGGCTGTCTCGTTCTTCCAGCTCAGGAGATCATGGCCCGGCAGCATCATACATAAATTTTTCAGCACTTCGAGTCCAAGGCCGCTTTGGCTTGTTGGCGACACCCTGCTAAAGTCAAGGCATTACCGGGCTCAACAGGGTCGGAAGGCTGGACTCCAGACCATGTCTTGGATATGCGTAGCGCATGGTGTCATGGAAGTCGGCTCAACAAAGGTAATTCACCAGTTCAACAGGAAAAAAGGTCGTGTGTTCCCACAGCGACACGCACAACATGTGGACCTCACCAATGCCATAAGAGTCATGTCTTGGACACGTGCGCTGTGCCGTGTCAAGGAAGTAAATCAGGCCTGCACTCAGCCAGATTTAATTCCTATCGAAAACCATGCAGATGCAGAGATTGCCGAGCTGGTATTAGAACGACCAGATTGTGAGAGAAATATAAGCTGGACTCCAGATCATGTCTTAGATACGCTTAGCACACAGTGCCATGGAATTCGGCTCAACAGAACTAATTGACTGTCTCAACAAGGCCATAGGAGTCATGTATACTTTTGCCTCTTGAAGTTTTGGATTGTATTTATTTTGACCATTTATGTTCCAAAATTTTCATATGGGCTCTTAATGGCTTTGTTAGTTTGTTTTCATATTGAGACTGCCCATTTCTATTAGTAATCTAACTGTCTATAATATGTTTTTTTGCTTACAAAATTGAAATTCCTTCTTTCCACTAAAATATAGAGCAATTTTTAAATATAGTTAATGGTCTTTTGCAGCCAAGAGAATTTTTGAAACTTTGGAGTGTTAGCTTACTTGTCAATGATTAGATTTTATGAGCCGTCAGAGTTGCAGAAGTTTCTTGACAAAAGATGTTTGGATGCAAAGAAATATTGTCTTGACTGAGATTTACACTTTGGTGGTCTCACTAGCTGATTCTGCATTTTTAGGTTGGATGAGTCCGTGATTTGTATTTTCAAGTACCTGAAAATTAAGAAAATGTCATAATGAAACATGGAGCACCAGTACAAATTAACTAATCAGCGTTTAGCTTGACAAGGTTTGCACTCATTAAAGTTCTGCTTAATCCTGATTGTTCCACGCCTGTATTGGGCGACCTTTTGATGCTATACTTAGCATTTGTGTCCTAACTCCTAAAAATAGTAGTAAGTTACAGAACTGAATTGTCTTTTGAAGATCTCATTGACTATGGAGAGATTGTAATATTTGTAGATTCCACCTCTGCTGTGAAGCAGGGATTTTTAGTTACAATGTTGAGAAATGTCACCACAGAAAAATTCTGGAATACCAATGAGAGTTGAAGCTGGTAAGTTCTATTTGCATAAATTTTACAAAATTTCTTTAAGACAAGGGTGCTTAAATAGTTTAGGGTCTGTTTGGTTTGAAAAAGTCGTGTATTTACTTTTCATTTTCTTTATTCTATATTCAAATCTTGAATTTGAATATAGAAAAAGCACTTATTATCACACTTGGTAGTGTTTGGTAAGTTGTTTGGTTTGAAAAAGTCGTGTATTCACTTTTCATTTTCTTTATTCTATATTCAAATCTTGAATTTGAATATAGAAAAATCACTTATTATCACATTTGGTAGTGTTTGGTAAGTTGTTTTGAATACATAATTTGGGTATAAAATATATCGTATCTGAGTTTGGTCATGTTTTCTATTAAATTTTTTTTTTCTCACTCACACACATCACATCACTAAAAAAAAAAAAAGATGTAACTTTGTGTTTTCATAATATTTACGAATATGCTATTGTATTCGTATTCATAGAAAATAAAAACATTGAAAAGTTGTATTCATTTTTTGTATTCAAATCTAACTTTTAGAATATTAAAAATGAAAACTGAATATAAATGCTAAAATCAAACAAGTTTTTAGTGGTGGAACTCACTAAAAATTGAAAATAAAAACAAAAAAACGGTGTTTTTTCTAACTAACCAAACTGACTTAGGATCTCTATTTCTCCGTAAGAAGTAGTAGAATGCAATCTATGGGAAAATAAATATTCTAGCTTATTCAAATTTTATCACTTGATTGTTAAATTAATTATGACGTAAAGGACATGAAGGTTGAAATTGACTATAATGACTTTCGCATTTAAAAATGTTCTCAAGATTTACTAAGAAACTAAGTGTACGTTTGGGTTAGGATTAAAAATTAAAATTATTTCATTATTTAGTTTATTTTTGCTACTATTTATAGGTCTCACTGTACTTTTTGGTATTATTTATGAGCCACATTGTACTATTTTAACTAACTTTTACCTTTATTAATAGTATTTTTAGCAATAATCTTTCGGTTTCAGCACTATTCATGGTTTAGCACGCTTTTATATGCAACAACTAACTTAAAATTATCAATCATATTTAAGATCTGCACATGCTATATCTCACCTTGACACGATTTATACTTATTCAAATCTTCTTGACCAAGCCAATTGAAGTCTTGATTTTAGTTGTTTTTTTGGTATGTACAAACGGTGAGAAATAGTTTGTACGCAACAAATTTAGTCTTTCGAAAGTATTTTCCAAGAGACGTGTCATTTGAATAACGCAAGAAAGACTCAAATCCTACCCAACTCTATCGAATGAATCATTCCACCTAAATCCACATATAATAATGCATACAAAGCAATTTGCTCCTCACACGAATAAGAAAATCTCTCTTCTGTCAATTAAAAGCCCATATATCCATATAACTACATATTACTTCTATATGTCATTTAACAATTAAAATATAGTTCAATGGGTCGCACCTAAGACTCAAAGTTTTGTGCTTTTGAATTTTGATAGGTTTCCATGACTTTTAAAAGTTTGACATTTCTCAACGTAATTCAAAGATAAATAATGCTACCAATACAACTTTTTTTTAAAACAAATTTTACCTTTGTTAAAGGAACAATGCTACATACACAATATTTTACTAATATTGAGTTTTAAGTTGCTATAATTCTTATTTGGGTCAACCAATCAATCGCAATACTCAATTGTTTAGCATATTACAACTTGCCAACTCAGTGATTATGAAAAATTTTGTGCAAAATAATTTTAAATTTTAGACTTATTGTTGTTAAGTGGTCTATTATAAGTGGTAGAGGAAAAAAAAATGATAGATTCATATGTTTTACTTGCGTCCACCACTCACAATCAATCACTTTAATAATTGTGAAATTTGTTGTAAAAAGAGTTGTATAATTAGTATTATTATTCAAAATCTAAACTAGCTTGTGAATATACTAACTCCCCTCTTAGTGGGTACATAATCATACTTTTAAAGAAGTCCTACTTATATCCTTATATATGCCACCATAACCCTAGCCTCCACTTTTTTTTTTCTTCTATTCTATCTCTTGGTTTATATATATTGTTTTTCAGCATTAAACTTGGTGTTTTTGCTATAGATCCAAATTTTAACCACATAAAAGAATAATAATAAAAAAAATGTTGAATTCTATATTTTTTAAGAGCATTCAAGGTGGTGAGGATACAACTTTGTAGGCACACTATTATATTCTTAACACTTTCACACTAATTTATTATAAAAAATCAAATTACTTATTTTCACTTTATGTATTTATAATAATCTCTTAATTAGGTTGTTATTTAACTATGAATTGATTACTTTTGTTTCCATTAATTTTAATGATATGAAATATATATTTGTGCTAAATTGAGATTATGGAATTGTGGTAGAACATTCTTTATTCACATAGCAGATTTCTGTAACATTAATAGGAAGCCTATATAAATGCCCAGTAAATATGACTTTTACATAGCTTGTAAAGTTATGACCATTCACTGACTTGATTGAGATAGGTCAATTTGTGTGAGCCCACTATTTTGGAGTTATTTACGATAACGCCACCAAGTTTAGTTTTCTTTGTTCTAAAAATGAGTCCTTAGCGGTTTTCAGAAACCTATTTCATACTAAAATGTGAAAATACCTTTCTCTCTCTTTTTTTTTTGGTAAGAGAAAAGTGAATAGGGGATGACCAGTGTGGCTTCCCTATTTGAGCTTAATCATAGTAGCATCCTAACTGCTCTTGGACAAGACCCCATATTTTTGGTCAATTAAGTTAGGTCGACTATTTGGGATGAAGATGAGATATAAGAAGATGAGATATAAGGAGTATTAACACAGAGTATCAACATAGAGCTAGTTGTGTGAGGCTCAAACCCAAGTCTTGAGACTTGTTGGCTCAGTTTTTTACCAACTAAGCTACCGGAATGTTTTGGTAAAAATAGTTTTTGAAAACAAGATTTAAAAAACAAGCACTTGGAGTAAATTTTAATTAGGTACACAAAGCTAGCAAGCACAACCCACATGTTTGGGCTGAACCAGCACATGGGGATGACTGAAAGAAGAAGATAATCTCAAGGCCTGTCAACATGGATAGAAAAACCTATAAACCAAATTGATGGTATTGGCCATTGAGGCCCACAAAAATAGCAACAGCCTAGCTACCTAACTGAAAGACGTGAGGTTGAGGTGGTTTCCAAATTAATGCTATTTCCAGGTATTCTTTCTTCAGTTTGTTGGCTGTCAATGACAGACTTTTCTACTAGATCCTGCTGGTTCCACACCAGCATCACGTCGACCTTTTAATTACCTTTTGAATTGAATTACCTTTTGAAAATGTCATTGACTATAGAAAGATTGGTATTTGAAGATTCCACCTCTGCTGTAAAAGCAGGGATTTTTAATTACAACGCTGAAAAATGTCACCACAGAAAGGATTCTGGAATGCCAGAGAGAGTCGAAGCTGCTAAGTACTATTTGCATAATTTTGCAAAATTTACTTTAGGACAAAGGGTACTCAAATAGTTTTTAGCATCTCTATTCCTCCATAAAAAGTCATAGCAGAGTAGAATGCAATTTCTGGGGAAATATAAAATCTAGTTTATACAGATTTTATCGTTTGGTCTGTAAATTACTATTTTAACTACAGACTTAAGAAGAAGAAGGTTGGAATTTACTGAACCGAATGTTACCTTTAAAACTGTTCTCAAGATTTACCAAGCAACTAATTCGAATGGTTTAATTTAACATGCCTTTATAGGCGGGGAATAACTTGAAATTACCACTGATGTCTGTTAGAAATAAATGAAAGATATTACCTGATTTTTCCTTGGAAATTACGCAAAATGATATTATCAAAAGAGGTGGCAGAGATGAGACATGAACCAAGTCATTATCTTGAGATAAATCGTGTTGTCTACGGTTTATTTAATGTAGTTAGACAAATGAATTCTGCACATTGTCCCTAGGATACAATAGTCCAACTACCTTTATTGATTATCCTTGCGAGCCTACACTGCTCATAGAATATAAACTCTCTATAACACCTTCTTTTTCTAGAAAATAGAGTAAGAGATAAAATATTTTTGTGAAGAGTAAAAAGCAGTAGATTGTAAGTGTTTTGAACAATAATAAAAATTGTTTTTTTTGAAAGTTTGCAGTTTTGTAATTCAAAATAAGGTGATCTAGAAAATTTGATTTCTTCCTATATATGTATATATAAGATAGCCGGACTTGTCCCTGGCCAAATAATCAAAACTTTTGATATCAATTAAATGGTCATAAAGCTAATCGGTAGACAATCAATAGCTTTCTTTCTTTCTTTATTTTATACACACGCATATATAAAATATAAAAACCGGACATCAAATTGTCTTTTGCCAAAACTATTCGTTGAAAACAAATGAATGGTGTCATAATGTATTGAAAACAAAAGCCCATAATGAACTCTATTACAAATCTGTTTAAAAAGTTTCTGAATATATATTTGAAATATTGCCGGCTGTTGTTGACTTTCTATTAAACCAAATAGTAAATACTTGTATATATGATAACTTATTATAACATAAAATAATTCAGAAATTGTTGTACACTTAAGTGCTAAAAAACCTTCCATAGATGACGTTACCATATCATATTCAAATAAGAACGTTGGAATACAAACATTTATAGAGGAAAGTATATAAATTGTAATAAAACCAAATATGCTTGCAATGAAGGTATTAACATCACGTTAATATTTAGAAAGTTTCCTAATTAAAAACCATTGACAATAGCTAACTGATTTTTTTTCTTTTTTTTGAGAGAGGTTCAACCTTTGGTGTCAACTTCTGATGATAACTCTTTATCATCAACCATCAGAGATTTTACTAGTTGAGTAAACTGAAACTCACATAAATAAGTATCAAAATAAAGAGAGATGGTACGTCCACAAAATTTTTACAACATTTTTACAACAAATCATAGGTGTTTAGTTGTTAATGGTTCAAATTTGAACATAAAACTAAGATTACTTTTTTGTTCCAACAATAACAATCAGTACTAACAACCTGCTATTTAAGATTTATTGTAAAAATATTGTGAAAATGTTGTGAACATATTATTCCTTTAAAATAAACTATGACATTTTATAAAAATACCAACAATATCTAATATTTGCACTTACTATCACTCACCTTGATATGCTTTTCTATACCTACATAGTTTATCATCTCTATTTTTCCGTAAGAAGTCATAGCATAGTAGAATGCAATTTCTGGGGAAATAAATATTCTAGCTTACACAAATTTTATCAATTGATCAGTAAATTAATTATGACTTAAAGAACATGAAGGTTGAAATTGACTACACCAAATTTCACATTTAAAATTGTTCAATGAGCCTGCATTAGAGACCTCTTTTTTTTTATTCAGAAAAAAAAGTACAATGCATTCCACTTAATAGTTAAGGTCTACTCTCTTCTTCTTCTTTTTCTTCTTCTTCTTCTACTTTTTTTTTTCCCTTCTATTTGAAATTTTTAGATATGATGTATTACTTTTCAAACTGTAAATAGTAAATTTATTACTTTTTAATCTTATGGTTTAATTTATTAATTTTAATTAACTAGAAGGATTCATTTATTACTCTTTGTAGATTAAAATATAATTTACCCAAAAAAAAACCTATTAATTCAAGGTTTTTTTTTTTCATTAGAGATAAATATGATATGTGTGTCCAAAATTAAGCATGTGTGGGTTCCAGTGAACTCAACTTGTAATATTAGTGTCTGTTATTTATAACCCCAGTCTACAACTACAAAGGTTAGACCCTCTTGTAGTTGTATTCTGATTAAATAATGTATTATAAACCCAGTTTAAAATACTAATATTACTATTTTTGTGTATTTTTTAATAAGTATTACTGTTTACTAAAAAAAAATTGTAAAGTCTCTTCTTCTCAAAAAAAAAAAAAAACTTGTAAAATCTTTGATAGGTTGAATAAGAGATTTGAGATTCAATCCCTACTTACACCAAAAACCAACTGGTATTTTTGTTTTATAATAAAGTTCTATCATCAGGAGTGGATACTATATGTTGAAACTCTTTCTCAAAAAAAAAAAAAAAGAGTCATGTTACAACCACAAACTATTTTACAATATTTTTACAAAATGTTGATGTGACCGATCTCTTATTGATTTTCATTTAAACCTCACAATTAATATTATTTTTTTATTTACCAATAATAACTCATCACATCAGAATTTTGTAAATCTCTAGCATTATTTAAAAAAAAAAAAAAACAAAAACAAAAGAGCATGGGGCAGAAGTCTTGCATGTGTTGACTACGTATTTTCCACTTGGGAGGAAACGGGAGCAGTAGATGAGACAATGCGAGGAAATTTCTGGAGCTGCAGATGAGACAATGAGACAATGAGAAAATGCGAGGAAATTTCTGGAGCAGTAGATGAGACAATGCGAGGAAATTTCTGGAGCAGTAGATGAGACAATGCGAGGAAATTTCCAGTCAGTTATGCTTTACTCGGCCCTACTCCCATTCCATCCTCTCATATAACCTCATTCTTGTGCAATCCACCGGTAGGTTCCTCCCAGTTTTGGTTTATTAGTTGTCCCTTTTGCCTTTAGGATTATATGATGGAATCCATTGCACCAGCCGATGTGTCTCTGCCCAGTACACCAGACACAGATCTACCATGGATTCCACGTTCTATAAATTCTTCCATCTCTGAAATCTTTCCACCAGCCAAGTCTGTGTGCAGTAGTGATAGTTCATCATCGGATCATTCTCTAATTCCACACTTCTCTCCTTATTCCATACAAACATTCTTTCCACCCGCCCATTCTCAGAGTTCAGAATCTAGTGAAGGATCGCTTTACGGCCTTTCTTATTCCATAGCCTCATTCATCCTGCCAAACCATTCTTATCCTCCAATTGAATCAGCCCATCACCATCAGATTACTAAAAACAAAAGCAAATTGATTCATGAGCTAAATTTTTTTTTGAGTAAAATTAAACGTCAGTTTCATGGGTCTCAGAGGCCTGAATTGCCTTATTACGAAATTACCGGGCGCCCAATTGAATTTAGAACCTACGGCCGAAACAGAATCTTCCCACAGCAAGTGGAGGCAGAGTTTGAGAAGGCCCAGAAGAGGTGGACCTACGCTATCTACTGGGAGTTAGACAGGCCAAGTAATTCTCCTTTAGGGGGCACTTTCAGTCCTGCCAAATCGTTCAACAATGGCAACATAGCCTACTCGTTCTTCGATCTCATTGATTCAGGGCCCGACACCATCTTTCAAAGTGTCATAGACCAAGTTTTCAGCACTTCGAAACCCATCTGCCTAGTCGAGAAGGACTTACTGGCCAGCTCGCCGTACTACCGGGGCCGTGAGGGCCTTGACTATGGACTCCAAACCATGTATTGGATACGCATAGCGGACGGTGTTATGGAATTTGGCTCTAAAGAGCTGATTCACCCTGTTCACAGAAAAAAGAGAAAGAAAAAAAGGAGCTGAATCACTCAGCTTGAATCTCATTTCGATTTAATTGATTATCCCAGATGAGCACATTGCGATAGATTAAGGGTGTATGTATGAGAGAGAGAGATTGAGCAAAGAAAAGATAAGAAGAATGAAGACAAAGCTGCAATAGAAGAAGAATAGCAACTAAAAAGTCAAACGACAGTAGTTAGTCTTTTTCTTCTTATTAGCTACAAGTAGTTATATGTATTAGCTTAAGTATGCCACTCACGTGCATATAAGAGAGTACGGTTGTCTAGCACTCATTTTCTAAGCTTCCAAATCTCAAATTTGAATGCTGTTTACTCTTCTTCAAATATTCTTGTATTCATCCCCAAAGATTTCACTCTTATTAATTTCACTTATGAAAATTTCTTATGCCTTCAGCATTGCCATTAAAATGTCTCAGTAGCTCCATTACTACACGATTAGCAACAATGCAACTCAACTGATGATGGCATACACCACCTAAAGATATGTCACCCCCCCCCCCCCCCCCTCTCTCTAACTCACTTAGGAATCTCATATTTGTTGTAATAACTTAATATCCAAAAATTCTTATAGTTCCCATCCCTTCAATTAGTAATTAGTTACACATGTTGAAATTATGACGAGTTAGTTAGTTAATTAGTTAGTTAATTACAATACAATAAGGTCATGTGAACTAATAATATCATTAGAGCTAGTCTCCTATGAATACATGATTGTAATTCACTATTAGATATTGAAAAATAAGCCAATTCATTGTTTAGTTCATTTCCTCTTTCTTAATATTTCTCTATGGATAGTGATTACTTCGAATTAAGTAAATAATTTATCATATAATTGAATAAATTAATACTAATACAAAAAATAGATTATTCTCAAAGGGAAACTAATGAAATATACTTCAAAATACAAATTAAATAAAATTACTTAAAATATTTAAAAAAATCGAAGGAAAATAAAATCTAAAAGTTAGGTTTTGTAAAAATTAAAAGTTAACTTTGATTTGGAAAGCCCTTGTTCTCACAAGAATCTTTGCCTTTCATAATTTGAACCTATTGTCACGACCATGTTGGCATTGATATAAATCTTCACAAGTGGTAAGATTACTTTTTATATAAATGGAGCTAACCTATAGATCCATAAAAAAGGTCCAAGTCCCCCTGAGCATCATGGGAATGCCACCTATGTACACTTCAGAACCATAGCGACAGGCAAGAAGTTCAGCATTTTTTTTCTAGCCCTCTTCTTCAACCTTTGTCTCATCACCAGCTGCATTGGCATTATCAGTACCCTCCGCCTTTTCCTCCTGTTCTTATATTTCTTCAACTTCCTCTTCTTCCTCTACTTTTTCATATTCAACCTCTTCATTCATCACCTCCTCAGGATCATCGTCTTCATTGAGATCAGCCTTTTCATCAGACTCAACTGGCTTTCAGGCCTTTCCACTTCAACTGGCTTAGCAATTTGCCCTTGCTCGTGGCATCTTATATATCTAATTAAACATGCTGTCAAGGCAACTGTGAAGAAGGCACAGAGGCTTCTTCACAGAGGCCAGAAGAATTCATGGGAAGAGGTATACACATACCAAAAGGTGGAAACAAAATGAAAGGCCAAAGGGAGTTGCAGTCTTGCAGAGTATGAATTTCAGTGCTTTTGGTCAACACGGTATGAACTGTAACTAAACCCGCGTGATGAGATAAAAGCTCGGGGTTGCAATAGAAATCGGGGGAAGGTTTTAAAATAGAAAATCTAAAAGTTGATACTTGAAAGAAAATGTAAAAGTTAGGTTTTAATTCTTACAAAACCTAACTTTTAGATATTCTTTTCCTTTGATTTTTTGTGGCCTATTTGGAAATTTAGAGAAGGAGGAGAGTAATGGGAAAGAGAGTAGAGAGGAATGGTTATTTTCCACTTTGTTTAAATGTTTTTAAAATTAGTAAGAGGGAAGGGAGTAATTAGCATTTTCTATGTTTGGATGTTTTAAAAATTAGGATAGAAAGGAGAGGAAATGATTTAAATAGACAAATTTACCTCTATTTGAAAATGGACTTGCAACATTAGTTTATGATTAATTTGTTAAATAATTACGACTATAGCATGCAATTTTTTTTTTTTTTTTTTCTGATGTGAATTAAATAATCAACATTAGTCTATGATTAAATTTTTTTTTCTGCTTTTTTATTATACTAAAAAAAAACCATCCTTAATTGATAATAATTAAAATAAGAAAAAAATGTTTGGTTTGTTTGTTTATTGAAAAAATCAACAAAATATTATTCTAAGAGAAATTAATTAAAAATCTAGGGGAAAATTCAAAGAGAAGTTTGAACAAAGAGCTTCAACGACATTACAGTCAAACGCGCACCTGTACAAAGTTATTAACAACGAAGAAACAAAAAATTAGGTGAAAACTAAATTTGGAAGTGTATATTCAGATGATTTAAAAAAAAAAAAATCATATATGTGAAAAATTACCTCCTTATAGCACGAGTTGTTAGATCAGAGTGAAATAAGATTAAATAAAATGCAATACAAAGCAGAAAAAGGAGGTTGAGAAAAATTTTCCAAAGAAACAAACAAGAATCAGGAATACGGTGTGTTCAATTTTGTGAACAAAGGCACTGAGTGTGTGTGAGGACAAAAAATTTGTGGGTTACAAAGCTGAGAGAGCATGAGGGAAATTTGTGGGTTACAAATTTTTTTATTTTATTTTCATTTTACAAAACATTGTAATTTTGTTAATATAATAAGGGTAAATTAGGTAATTTATTTGGTCAATAATTGATGTATTCTACTCTCTCTCCAAATCTCTTTAATTTGGGGGAATTAAAAATGAGGAGTTAGAGGTAGTTAAAATCCCTCCCTCTTATTCCTTAAAAAATTTCCAAACAAGGTAATTTAATTACTCTCTCTCCCTTTACTCTACTCTCCCTCATTTTTTAAACATTCAAACAGGCCATTAGTTTTTTATGTTTTAAGAGGAGAGATTTTTAACAGAAGTGGATAACAGGAGATAAATAGAGCTAACCTCAGGGGGTAAAGTGCTAATTTTTAAACCACAAGTAGGCAATTTTTTTTTATTAATTTTTTTTAATTGCTGGGACGTTACAAGTACGGTCCAAGGGTTCTACAATGGGGAGGATTTCAAGTTTATAACAAGCTCGTGTTCTTGACTTCTTGGTCATGAAGATGTGGCCCGGCAGCATCATACTTCAATTTTTCAACGCTGTGAACTACCACGAAGTCTTGAACCCTAAATGGGCTCGCCAGGGCCATAAGGCCAGACTGAAGACCATGTCTAGGATACCCAGAACGAAAGGTGTCATGGAATTCGGCTCAAATCTTGAATTTTAATATAGAAAAAAATATTTATTTTCACATTAATTTGGTAGTGTTTGGTAAATTGTTTTGAATACATCATTTGGGTATAAAATACATCATATTATCATAACCGAATTTGATCATTATTTTCTATTTAAAGAAAAGTATATTTTCTCACTCACACACATCCCATTACTAACAAAAAGGGTAACTTTGTGTTTTCATAATATTTAGGAATATACCATTGTATTCGTATTCATAGAAAGCGAACACAATGAAAAATTGTATTGTATTCAAATCTAACTTTTAGAATACTGAAAATGAAAACTGAATACAAATGCTAAAAGTAAACTAGTTTTTTAGTGGTGAGACTCACTAAAAACTGAAAATGAAAACGAAAAGCTTTTTCCAGCTAACCAAACAAGCCCTTAGCATCTCCATTTCTCCATAAGAAGTCATAGCACAATAGAATGCAATTTCTGGGGAAATAAATATTCTAGCTTGTACAAATTTTATCACTTGATCAGTAAATTAATTATGTTCGATGTCCATATATATATATATATATATATATATATATATATATATATTATTGATATACATATTTAAAATAAAAAATTGGTAGTGTGTATGAATGATATACAATAAGTTCTATATAGATAATATGTGGTGATTGACCAAAACTAATTCTTTTTCTTTTGCTGAAACCCAAAACTTATTAATAATACTTGTGGCATCTCATAGTGTGAGAGAACCAATTCTCATAAAAAAAAGAGAGAACCAATTCTCATATTTCTATATAGATAATATATGATGCTCTCACCTCTTAGCAAGAATTAATGTGACCAAGTTGAGCTTTCATTTCTTCTCAAAAAAAAAAAAAAATTATTCTCAGAAAAAAAAAAAAGTGCTTTCATTAAATGGCTAGCTTCACTAAAACTAAGATAAGCCCTAAATAGTTAATTAACTCTACTATTTTTTATAGCAAACAGTAATACTTATTAGAACACACACGAAAATAGTAATATTAGTATTTTATACAGGATATATAATACATCACATAACCAGAATACAACTATAAAAAGGCTTAACATTTGTAGTTGTACACTGGGTCTGTAAATAGTAGACATTAGATACACATGAAAATAGTAATATTATTTTTTTAAATCGGGTTTATAATACATTACATAATTAGAGTACAATTACAAAATGACCTAACCTTTTAGTTGTAGATTGTGGTTATAAATAGCGGACACTAGACACATATAGCCAACGTGGGATAAACATTCTTTTTTTTTTTGAGTAAACATTAATACTTATTAGAACACACACAAAAATAATAATATTAGTGTTTTAAACTGGATTTATAATATATTACATAACTATAGTACAACTACAAAAGGAAACCTCTAATACAAGATTGTTGAACAGAAAACATGATAAGAGTACAAAAATGCTTTTATCTTTACACAAGACAATTTGAAAGTATAGTACTTTTGTCTTATGGAAGGAAAAAGTTTAGCTACAAAATTGGCTGTAAACAAGCCAAGCTTTATCGAGTAGTGCATGTTCAAACTTGGCTCGTTAGGAAAAATCAAAAGTTTGAGCTTGGCTTGAGCTTGTGACAAGCCTAAAAATAATGTTTGAGCTTGAGCTTGCGGGAAAGCCAAAAAGCTTGAACTTGGCTTGGTTTGGCTTGATTAATTAGTCAAGCCAAACTCAAGCTTAATATCAAGCTCAAACTCGAGCTCAAGTCAAGTTTTTGATCATATGTGGCCTATTTAATTAATTATTTATTTTTAAATGTAACTATAGTCTAAAGTGGTTCTTGATCAGTTTAAAAGGAAGGAAAAAATTAAGGTAATATAGTTAGTGGTCTCATGTTGGCCATGTCATGAGTATATTTAATTAACACATATAAACTTATAAATAAGTTTATGCTTGAATTGTTGTGTATCAAGCCTAGTAACTCACAAGCTTGTTAGTGAACAAATTTTTGCTCGGCTTGTTTATTAAACGAGCCCAAAACTAAGGCCTAAGCTTGGCTTATTTATAAACAAACAAACATGAACAAACTTTTTATCAAGCTGAGCTCGAGTTGTTCATGATTGACTTGGTTCATTTATAGCCCTAGTTGTAACCTTAGGCTACAAACTCACTCAACACATGTCAAATTTTGTGTCAATCGAATATTATTTACTATATAATTTATAAACTTATATTTTATGCATAATTTTTAAATTACAAAAACTTGCAATTGAAAAATTTATTGATGACATAACTATTGATCTTTAATTTTCTTGAAATTTTGCATACATAGAGGATATAGGAAGAAGATGTAATTCAATGGTGGATTTGTCAAAATTCATCTCTAATAAAAAGATATTAAGTGAGTTTGTAGTTTAAAGTTACAATCAATTTTGTAGTTAAACTTTATTCTAGAAAGCCTAATAGACACAAACAACACCGCACACCTTAGTCCTTACTTTCTAGACACATAAGAATTTACGCTGAAGACTTGTTTTGCTTGGCACCAAATTAATGGGCACCTACCTTCTACCTATTTAAACTAACCCACCGACTTTTATATATCTTGACCATTCTTGCCCAAGACATCTTCTAGACCATTTGTGAAATTGTGGCCGAAATTTACTTGTGCAGGAAACTCTCTAGAGGAAAAATAGGAAATATTTCCGAGAGAATTTCCGTGAGAGCGAAAGAGATTTTTTTTTGGGTGGGGGGAGAGAGAGGGGGGGAGGCGGTGCTTGATTTTTGCCAACAAAGTCGGTGTAAAAAGAAGATAACATGTTGACATTGTTGTAAGTCATGTGGGTGTAAAAAGAAAAAAAAAGTCGGTGTAAAAAGAAGATAACATGTTGACATTGTTGTAAGTCATGTGGGCCGCTCACAAAATTACAAACGTTTGTATCGAGATTGAGATAAGGAGTCCGTTTGGATAGAACTTATTACTGAAAACTGAAAACACTGTAGCAAAATAATTTTTTAATGTGTAAAAAAACACTGTTCACTCTTTTTTTACTGTTTATATGCCTTGGTGCACTGTTCATGTCCCATGAACAGTGCACCAAGTGCTGGTCTTTAAAAAAAAAAAAAAAAAAAAACGCAGACGCATGAAGGAAAACGGGGATCCAAACGGGCAAAAGGTGTAACACTGATGTAATTAGTATAGATGAAGGGATAGAATCGGAACTTTGAGTTAGGAGGGCGGTTTTACTATTGGCTGTGTGCGGTGGTTCAACCTTTGATTCTGCTACTTAGCAGTTGAGATTCTTTTTTTTTTTTTTTTTTTTTTTTTTTTAAATTTTGTGTGTGGGTAAAAACAAAATTATTTTTGTTTAGAATACTTTAAAAGGTAGGGTTATTTATTTTGGATAAAATAAATTAATTGAGCTTAATTTTGTTTTTAATTTTACCGGTAATTTTTGTTGTTGAGCTTTTTTTTTTGCTTGTATATTTTATTTTAGATTTTAAATCTATGAATTTTTTTATGGTCACTAAAATGAGGTAAATACTAGACCTGAATTTTTTTTATTTTATTTTATTTATAAATAATTGATGTGATAAGTGGTTACTTGAAAGTAAAAAAATGATGTGAGTGGTGTGTTCATATGCGAACCAATAAGAATTTGCTTGCAAAACAGTTTGTAAAAATGTTAAAAAAAAGTTTGTGAGTATAGCATTAGTTTTAAAAGAATCAATGATATTATTAAAAGGAAACAAAATGTAATTTTATAGAACAAAATTGCTAAAATTTGTACAAATATATATAATAATATATTTTTCAAAAAATATTTAGGAGGGGACCATTGTCCTCCCTAGTCCAAGGGTGGTTCCATCTTTGTGGTTGAGATTTAAAGTTACAAAAAATAACTTTAAATCTCGATCATTAAATATAAAATATGAACAGTTTAAAAAAGTAAAAGTAAAAAAGTAAAAAAAAAAAAAAGGGTGAGGGATTGGGGTGAATTGCACAGTGCAATTACATTTGATCCCAATCTTTCTTGTGGATATACTAAAGTGGCAAATGGAACAATAATATGTCAATTTTTTTAAGTAAAATATCATTTCTTTATTAAATATCACAAAAACTGAATAGACACCTCAAAAATCCATGAATCCCTATCCCACATTGGACCCACAATGGTAATACAAAAATCAAATCCCACAAGGCCAGGTTATGAAAGAAAAGAGTACGCGAGAGGTAGAGATGGGTTGGATTTAAATTCTAACTTTGTTTTAGCGGTAGAAGGAGATTAATAATGTTAGTAACACACTTTCACACACAGTCTTACGTGACAGATTGTGAGTGGTTGAAAAAAAACTACAGCTCTATGTAATAGTAATAGACAATCAATCATATGTGTGTATATATATATATATATATATAGTTTACCACATTAAATAGTATTTGTGGTAAGTGTGTATAAAAGTGAGTGGTATTAGTATTATTGTGAGATAATATTGCAAAGGATGCCTCAATTGGCAGCATAATTCGAGTAGCAGATGCGAGGAATTTTCCGAATCCAATGAATTCTACTGCTTCTCTCTTTGTTTAAATGATGCTATCCTTGTACAATCCATCCATAGTTCCCTCTCTCTCAGTTTTTTAGTCACATTAATCTTCCCTTTTGCCTTTCGGTGTATTAGATGGAATCCATTATACCAGACACAAATTTAGTACAAATTTCACGTTCTTCTAATCCAAATTCTATCTTTTCAATCTTTCCACCAGAAAATTCTAATGAAACGCTTAGTACTTCATTATTTAATGAAACACTTCCAGTTCCACATTTGTCTCCTTATTCCATACCATCATTCTTTCCACCAGGCAACTCTCTGTCAAGCTCCCTATCTGCTCTAAGCAGACCCTTCTCTTCTCCTTCTATATCATCATTCTTTCCACCCACACGGTCTCAGTCAAATTCATTATCAACCCATAGATCAAGTCACGGATTTGATAATAACATATTCTCAATCTTCCAGCCAAACTATTCTTGTTCTAGTTCCAATGCATCAATCCATGACCTAGATCAGTGTACTTCGGACGCAAACAAATTGAGTAAAGTAACTCGCTGGTGCCCAATTACATTTGATAACTTGGAGGACAATGACGAGAGAGTCTTGCCACTGGAAGTTGAGGGGGAATTAGAGAGGGCCTGCGAGAAGTGGACCTATGCTATCTACTGGGAGTTGGACAGCCTATCCTATTCTTCCTTGAAAAATATTAGGCCAGCCAAAGGCTTCTTCAATATAGACAATCAAAAGTTTAGAAACAATGATATCCAGTTCTTCAAGCTCAGGGATTCGATTCCCATGTTCACATTTGGCAGCGTCCTTTGGCAAGTTTTCAGCACTTCGAGCCCCATCTGGGTGGCTGGGGAGGACTGCCTGACGAGCTCAATGTACTATCGGGCTCGCTTGGGCAGTAAGTATGGACTCCAGACCATGTCTTGGATACGCGTAGTGGATGGTGTTATGGAATTTGGCTCCACAGAGCTCATTCACTCAACTTGAATTTGAGAGAGAGAGAATGATTAACGAATGCCCTAAGGGTATTGATTTATGAAGTATTTTAAGAAACTTTTTATTAAAAAAAAATGACAATCAAAAGTTTAGAAACAATGATATCCAGTTATTCAAGCTCAGGGATTCGACTCCCATGTTCACATTTGGCAGCGTCCTTTGCCAAGTTTTCAGCACTTTGAGCCCCATCTGGGTGGTTGGGGAGGACTACCTGGTGAGCTCAATGTACTATTGGGCTCGCTTGGGCAGTAAGTATGGACTCCAGACCATGTCTTGGATATGCGTAGTGGGCGTTGTTATGGAATTCGGCTCCACAGAGCTCATTCACCCAATTTGAATTTTAGAGAGAGAGAGAAGGATTAATGAATGTCCTAAGGATACTGATTTATGAAGTATTTTTAGAAACTTTTTATTAAAAAATAAAAAAATAATTTATTTTTTATTTATTTATAGTTTTTTTTTGGTTGTATTTCACATAAAATTAAAATTAAAGCTTTTTTAATATGGTCCTTTAACAAATGCCCTATGCGTACTCATTAACCGGACCCATATATATATATATATATATATATATATATATATATATATGAGTCTGGTTAATGGAAAATGGTATGCAAAAACCACAAGTACATTGGGTGTTCATGTACTAGGAAGCTTAAATTGGCAGCAAGACTCTTGAAGTTGAAGATGTGCCTGATGAATAAAACTTCGTCTGACTGGGATGAAATGTGAATTGGGGAGTTAACGAGCTTAAGGGGGACAGTTTCATTTGAAATTATGTAGGCTTCTTGCATCCATCTATCATTTATGGTTGCAACATAACGCAAATTCCAAAATGGTAATGTCATGGCAGAAGAAGGCATACTTCGAGTTATTTTATTATATGCACGTGTTTCTTTAAATTTTTTTGGGGCTGTTTACTCGATGAGAAAATAGGTGAAAGAATGAGAGAAAATTGGATTTTGATTACCATAATTAGGCTAAGGATTCAGCGTGATTGCTTTGCTTGTGAAGTACCTGAAATAACTTTTATCCAATTGAATATTGACCAAGGAGGGAACTAGAATAAAAAGCTCTATTCAACTAAGGCTCCGTTTGGGAGTTTATAAGGGAAGGAAATGGAATAGAATTGAATGATTATAAGGAAATAGAAAGGAATGGAATGTATTTAAGTAAGGGAAAGGAATGGAAAAGAATGGAATGGAATGGAATTAAGTAACCTTGATTGGGTGTTTTAAAATAAAGGAATGTAAATGAATGAAAATGAATGGAATGTAAGTAATCTTGTTTGGAAGTGACATGGAGGGAATGTAATGTAATTATTTTATGATAATATTACTATTAAACCCATATTTTAAAATAAATGGTTGAATATATAGGGGTATTTTGAGAGTTTTAGTAAAAAATTCATTAAATCTAATTTCATTCCCTCCCATTCCTCCCAATTTTGAGGGGAATAAAAATTTGAGATTTTAAGGGAATAGAAAGGAATGAGTGTTCCCTCCTACCCATTTCATTCCATTCCATCCCACTTAAACTCCCAAACAAGGGAATAGACTTTTCATTCTCTCCATTAAAACTCCCAAACAAGGGAAGGGAAGAATATTCTAAAATTATTCTTTTCATTCATTTCCATTCCATTCCATTCCCTCCTCCCAAACTAGGCCTAAGAGTATTCACGTCAATCTATCTAAAATATTCCATCTATTTTAGCATAATAATCAACTTTTTCTATCTTACACAAATATTTTGCAAAAAAACTTACATCAAATTATCTATTATAAACTCTGTTTTATTTAAATACTCATTATTCTTATTATTATTCACCTACTAATACACTCTCTTCCTTTTTTGGACATTAAAGAGAGTCCAGGGAAGAGAGAGAAAGAGAGTGACAAGGGTGAGAGAGGAAAGAGAAAAAAAATTAAAATAGAAAGGTATAGTAACTATGTATATTTATATGGTTATTGTAGCAATATTAATATATGAGAAATGTTAAAGAATTCTCTTCCTTTTTTGGACATTAAAGAAAGTCTAGAGAAGAGAGAGAAAGAGAGTGACAAGGGTGAGAGAGGAGAGAGCGGAGAGAGAGAAAAAAAACTAAAATAGAAAGGTACAATAACCGTGTATATTTATATTGTTATTGTAGCAATATTAATATATGGGAAATATTAAAGAATGTGCTACGTTCACAATATTTTTACAACAAATCATAGGTGGTTAATTGTTGTTGGTTCAAATTTGAACTTAACACTAAGATTATTTTTTTGCCCTAACAATAGCAACTAATAACAACTTGTCACTTATGATTTGTTGTAAAAATGTTGTGAAAATATTGTGAACATATAATTTTTTATTAAAGAATGTCATAAGGACATTGGTTTAGAAACTATTTATAAAAATATTTTATTGGAAAATGATAAAGAAATAAATTTTTCTGACATCATTTTATATTTCTTATAAAAGTTATGTCAAAATTTTTCTTATATAGTTTATTAACAATTGTCATCCTTTAACACGCCCCTAAATATATATATATATATATATATATATATATATATGTATGTATGTATGTATGTATAGTGTTATAGATAAACCAATGATGATAATTTTTGAACAAATTTGTGTAAAACTAACTTTTTTCTACTTTGCACTAATTGGTGTGAAGACTAAGAATGTTCTTTGATGTCGACTATTAGTTTATTTATTTCTTTTCGTTTTATTTTGTTTTAAACAAGCATGTCATTGCTATAACTAATTACATTATTTTACTCAAAGAGCACAGAGCATTTATATTATTTACAAGATATGTAAATTAAATTATTTTACTTGAAGCACATAGCATTCATTTGATTTGTTCTTTACTATTTCATTTAATTAATTTAATGACATATATATGTAAATTTAGAATTGGCCACTAGATTTTGACGTGATAACTTGTGATGAAGACGTCAATGCAGGAAACTTTAGAGCAAATTAAAGAGGGATAAGGAAATAGTGAATGAAATATGGGTTTCGAGTCGCAGGGTTTCGAAATAAAGTTCAATATACAAAATTGCCACCACACATTATTTACTTTTTTTGGGAACACCAGGATGTCATAATTATTGACCAATATACAAAATTGCCACTAGCACATATTAGAATACGAGAAAGTGGAGATAGAAAACATCAAAATGACGTATAAGATTTATAAGATTTGGTTTCAGAAAACAACAAAGTCAGTCAATGAAGTTTTTACTTTTTACTATTTTAGTGGGCCTTACCGCTAGTTATTAAATGGTGGAAGCTGAAAACGAGTTTCAACTTTGATGGCTCTTGCAGACTTATTAAATTGGGAAGAAACCGTGTACAGTAAGTTTCCTATGAACTCCTCTGCCACTGGTTGTCTTTTTGTTTATATGATGCTACTGTCGTTGCTGTGCAATCCATCCTTAGGTCCCTCCATCGTCCCACTTTTCCTGTCTCTTTTCTGTCCTTTCACTTTTCATCCACGCAAACTAAACAAACTTTTAATCCCAATAATGTTTCCTTTGGCCTTTTCGATTATTTGGTGTAATATATTGCCCCAGCCGATGTGTACGTCTCTGCCCAGTACACCGGACAGAGAAGTACAAATTCCACGTTCTTCTATCTTTTCGATCTTTCCACCAGCGAAGTCTGTGTCTGGTAGCAGTGGTGATGCTTCATTATATAATCAAACGCTAATTCCACACTTGTCTTCTTCCAAACCGTCCTTTCCACCAGATAACTCTCGTTCAAGATCCGTATCTGCTCAAACAAAACACTTCTCTCCTTATTCCATAACATCATTGTTTCCTCCCACACAGTCTAAGACAAATTCAGCATCAAGTGAAAGACCAGCTTACGAATTTGGTCATTCCATACCTTCAATCTTCCGTCCAAACTATTCAATGAAGGAGGATAAGAATAGACTATTCTTATCCTCCTTCGGTGGAACCAACCCATCACTATCACTTGAGTTAAAACTGAAGAATATCATTTACAGTGGTCTAATATAAAGGACTGGTCTTCAATTAAGTTTACTATTAACGATGAGGAAGAGCAGTAGCGGTTCTAGAATTTTTGTTCAGAGATCAATAAGTAATATAAATTATACAAAATTTATTAACAAAAATATTATATAAGTTCATACTTGACATTTTTTTCTAATACAATAGCATATTAATTATTGTTGTAGGTGAACTTTAATTATTATTATTTAAAATACTTTAATTTATTAGTTTATTTTTTTTTACTCTACCAATTTTTTATGAATTTGCTAGACATTTGGATAAATTATTTTATATTTTCTTTACAGCTCTTCATTTAAGATAGTGATCCACCCACGTAGTAACAATCACTCCCACACACTTCGGTCAAAGACTCAAAATAGCAAAAGACAAAACTCATACTCAATTCTTTATATTAAATATTACAAAAACTTAATAGTACAGATGCATAAAACGAGACGGTCAACAAGTCAAAGACTCAAAACTCAAAAATAAAGTATCAAAACACCATAACCTCCCACACACACACACTGTGATTCACTGAAAGAAGTCTATCAAAACGCTATAAACACACACTCTCACAGCGAATGAAAGAGAGCTGAAAATACCAGATTAAGCAACGGTGGCGGCAGATTAGAGACAGTCCAGGTGTTGGCGATGCGGTGGTAGATCTGAGTAAGATGGCGGCAGATTGTTTGTGGGTGAAGTAGCTACCTTTTTTCTTCGGGTTTGGAGAGTGAAGAGGGATAGTGGGAAAAGACTACATTTTTTCCTCTTAGGTTTGGTTTGGCCCTTTTTTTTTTTATGATTTTTTAAATTTTGATTTATGGGCTTTTTCGTTTTTTTTTTTTTTTTTTGTTTTTTTTTGTTGGAGTTTAAAGCTAAATTCAACTGGCCTTTCAGGGTGTGCAAATGTTTATAGCAGGGGGTTCAAGACAATTTTTTAAAAAAAATATTATATATATATATATATATATATATATTTTTTTTTTTTTGGGTCAGGGGGTTCAAATGAACCCCCTGACTACAATGTAGCAATGCTCTTGAGGAAGAGAAAATCTTTCCACCGCAAGTGGAGGCCACATTCAATCATTGTCACGCTTCGAACCCAAGCAAAAGCTAGGCACGTGATAATGGTCATATGCTTATAAAGTGAGCACCTTACAAGTGTGCAAGTCCTTCTTAGCAACTAAAATTTATCATAAAAAATTACACCAAATAAATCCAAAATATCTCAATAATTTTTTTATGAATAGATCTCTAATAATTCAAAAGGAATAAAATTCAAACCTCATGTATATAATACCAATTGACCAATAGATATAAGATTATTACAAGACCATCTAATCCCAAAATCACTAAGCTTCTCTCTTGCTCACAACACAATAGCAAAACTCCTAAAACTTGTTATTCTTCACAATCTAAAACTGGAGGGGAAAAAAGGGAGTGAGTTGACAGCTCAATAAACAACACAAGTCTTAAAAAGTTCTATCAAGCAAATAGATTTGTAAAATAATAAGTTGTACATAGATCGAATACTTTAATCTTACAAATATACCATAGATGGATTTGAAAATAATCAGCTTTCCATATATCAAAAGCTGTAATTTACAATAGGTTTCAAAACCACATAATCAGTTTCAAGGACTTAAAATAGTTCAAATATCTAAACATAATTCATATTCTTAACAATCTTTATAACTATGGTCACGCTATATCCCCGTGATTGGGCATTGGATTCAGATGAAACTAGTTCCGTGTTAATGTATATCTCCCATTAACTAGGTCTAGATGATAGGCTCTTGATACTCCATATAGAACTAGTTTCAGTACCAATGAATAACTCTCATTGGCTGGGTATCAGAGTCAAAACATAATCAGATTTTCCAAAACCATATATATCAAATCGTAGTTCAAACAAAAATATATCTCATTCAAATACATATATAAAATTATATATTCAATAATTAAATGTATTTGTGATAAATCTTTATTCTTTACTTTAAATCAACAATACAAATTGTAACAATTATAAACAGTTTTCAGTAATTAAAATACAGTAGTATAAGTAAAATAAAACCAATTAGGATAAGGTTATTTACCTTCAAAAGCCATACCAAAAGGACACCAAAATTAGGAGTTCAATCCATTACACAAACTAATTCATAGACTTAGACAAAGAAACTTAATCCAATTTATGCCTATTTTTTTCCTAAACTTAATTTATTCCTCTCTAGAAACCTCAATTCAAGGAATACTCATAATATATTCAATAGAGTAATAGATTTCACTAAGCAACCTAGAGTCCAACTAGTCCAGACCCTCATCCCTTCACTGTAGTAATTTTTATCCATTTAGCCCAAGCTCTTCTATTATCAAGTAATTCAATTGAACCATTCCCAACCCTATACATGCTTGAAACCGTAGGCTTCCCAATCCAAAAAATTGATCAAAAAATAACACAATATATCAAACCCCGTAAAAATATACATGTTCTACTCCAAATTTGTCCCCTCAAACGCATAATTAAAATTCGGTGTGTATAGTATTAGTTAAGAAATGCTTGGAATGGAAAAAGGTTAGGGCGATTACCTAGACTTGGGCAAGCCAAGACTGTAGATGCAACCTTTTTCTCAATTCTGAATAATAAGCTAGAGCAGGTTGGTAAGGGGGCAAGGCCTAGAGTTGAAACTCTAGGAAAAGCTAGTTTCTCGAGTTTTTGGGGACTCAATTTCGAGTTTGAGTTAACGAAGCAATTGGATGGCAAAGAATTCTTGTGCTGAGATTGTAGTTGTGGCGGCACGGTCAAATTTACGGCTATTAAGGGGAAAGGGAAAAAATGATTAGGGTTTGTTACAATTTGAAATTAACCTCAAGGGGGCAAATTGGTCATTTTACCCTCTAATGACCAAATCATAAATCGAACCATTAAAAATATCTCATCAATGTTAATGAAAATAATTTTTAAGATTTAACGTGTATCAAAATGATATTTCATGGGACTTGATTGACTTATCTAATCAAAATATTTTGCAAAGTCTAAATTTGACGGCTAGCGAGCATCCATGTAATTGAGGCTAAATCGCGTGGAATTATAACCAATTAATTTTAATTGGACCAATATCAGCTTAATCTAAAATTAAATGTTTGTCAAATTATTATTGGATAAAGTTAGGAACAACTGTATAAATGCTTGTTCTAAAATTGTCCAAATATTAACAGATTTAGAAATTGTTAATTAAAATAATAATTTTAATTTATTAATATTGAAATAATTAATAGTGGACGGAAAAATAATCAAATCCTAAAGATCTCTAAGTTCAATGAGTTACAGATCAAAAATACCCGTTGGAAGTTGGAATTTCGTTCAAAATTTAAAAAATTGTGCTGATCAGCACTAAGAGCCCAAATATATAGATTTTTGCAGATTTTCTGCTAGAGCTTCATTAAACCTTCAAATTTCAAACTTGATATGCCTGCTAAGAATTGACTCAGCTCCAGAGGCTTTAGAGAATAGAGAGGAATAGCTTCTTAGACGAAGGTAAGAGTTATTGGTCATATTTTGGTCAACCAAGATTTAAAGCTATTATCATCCCTCTTTTATAGGCGGTTTTTCTTAGATGAACCTGCATTCTATACTCGATAGTAAGATCTTCTTTATTACAAGATGGTAATAGTGAATGAAATGAAATCTTAGAGTTGTTGGGCTTTGAAATAGAGATCAATATAATACAAGATTGCCACCACCCTTTTTTATTTTTTATGTTCTGTTTGTTTTGATGTAAAATATTTTTAGGAAAATATTTTCATATTTTACCATATTTGTTTTGCATTAAAATAATTAGTCAAATGTAAAATATTTTCATTCAAAAGAAAAATCAAAGACAAAAATTGTAAAATATTTTACACTTAAAAAATCGGTAAAACATTTTACAATTTCTTCTCCTCTCTCACACCCGACACTTTATTAGCTTCTACTCTCTTAACTTTCTCAGTTCTTCCTCTCTCCATCTCTCAGCTCTCAAATTCACAAGTCACAAGGCCACAACCCTCTCATCTCCAACCATCTCACACTGTTGCCCACCTACTGACCAACCCCAACTTCCATCATCAGCACTACCAACCTCATCATGTCTCTTTAGCACAAATCCTTCTTCTATTCTCTCTTGCACCGCCTTGGATCTGATGACAATCTTAAGTTTTTGGTGGCTACCCGATCTTGCCTCCGCTGGGCTTAGATTTTCAGATTATGTTCTTTGTTTCTTGGGTTTTTGATCTGAGTTCGTGGAGGTTTTTCTTGGTTGATGGTGGTTGTCTTTTTGCTAGTTTTTCCGATCTGTTTGTTTTTTTTTTTATCTAGATTTTTGATTGATGGTGGTTGTCATTTGAGTGGTCAGTGGTGGTTTGTTGGTTGATGGCTGTTTTTTGAATGGTTGGTGGTTGTTTTTCCTTCTGATGTGGAGTTTTTTTTTGGGGAGGTGGGGGGGGGGGGGTGTGGTCTGTGCACCAATTTTTCTTTGTTGAAGGTTTGTACACATTGCACAGGTTTGTGCACCAGTTTTGTTGTTGTTGAAGGTCTGTGCACATTGCATAGGTTTGTGCACCATTTTTTTGTTGTTGTTGTTGAAGGTCTGTGCACCATTTGAGTTTTGAGAAGTATGAAAAAAAATTTATTTTACAGTGAAGCATACAATTGAAAAATGATTTTCACTATATTTTCACGTTGACAATCAAACACGGTAAAATGAAAATATTTTACTAAAAATATTTTACTTCGAAACAAATAGAGCATTAGAAACAATTGTATCTAGAATCCTTCAAAGTAATTAACTATTCTCCCAAGTGTGAATAATATTTCTTCCCACACATACTAAGTTTTCTCAGCGAGAATAACTCTAAAATGCTGGCAGGCTAAATGTTTTGAACCCAAAATCTCATAAATATTATAAGATCTTAGGAATCACTCGAATTACCGTGTGAATAAGAGAAACTGAAATAGAAAACATAAACTATATAGGCTCACAACAGATTTGGAGATTATTTTTTTGGCTGATTTGTTTCTTGAAAGAGTCCATCAAACAAGTAGAGTTTGTAGTTAGCCGGCTAATTGTTTATGAAAAAACAATGAAGTCCACTCCTCTCTTTGTATAAATGATGCTGTCCTCGTTTCTGTGCAATCAATCCCCTCCCGCCCTAGTTTTAGTCACATTATTCTTCCCTTTTGCATTTTGGATTATTTGATAGAATTCATTGCCCCAGCTCACATGTCTCATCCTGGTACACCAGACACAAAAGTACACAATTCTCTTTCTAATAATCTGAATTCCATCTTTTCACTCTTTCCACCAGCCAAGTCTCTGTGTGGCAGTGATAGTTCATTATCTAATCAGTCGCTAATTCTAAACTTCTTCCTTCCATATCATCCTTATTTCCCCCAGAATACTCTTGGTCAAGCTCCCTACCTTCGGCTGCTGAAACTCAACACTTGTCTCCTTATTACATACCATCATTGAAAAAAGTTTCTCTCCAAATTAGTTTGGAGAGAAACCCTCCAAATTAGTTTGAAAATCTAACCGTTAGCATGTTTTTATTACATCCTTAATGCTTACAAAATTTCAAGAAAATCAAAGATCAATTGCTATGTCATCAAATAAATGTTATAATTTCAAATTTTTGTAATCTAAAGTTGTATATAAAAAATAAGTTAATTGATCAAATAGTAAATAATATCCAATTTGAACGAAATTTGATATGTATGTTAAAAACATAACGAACATGAAATTCAATAGTTAGATTTTCAAAATTCACACCCAAAAAAGAAATATATGAGAAGTTTGAAGAGTTTCTCTCCAAACTAGTTTGGAGAGAAACTTTGTTCATTCCGTACCCTCCTTAATCTTCCAGCCAAGCCATTCCCATTCTTCTTCAATTGATGAATCAACCCATCACCAAAATCAGTTTATTGATAATCATTTTCAAGGGCCTGATGAAATTTGCTAGCTCTCAATTGAATCTAAATTTATGTACCACAACAAAAGAATCGAGGTACCATGAGTGGTCGAGGGAGAGTTCGATCAGGCTTGCCATGAGGGGTGGACCTACGCTATCTATTGGGAGTTAGGCTGGCCGTACTCTCCTTCTTTGTCACACAATACTTTTAGTGTAACAAAAGGGTTCTACAATGCGGAAGATCAACATTTTGAAAGCAATATTGTCTGTTCCTGCTTAGGAAATCATGGCCCGCTAGCGTAATACATCAAGTTTTCGGCACTCTAGAGTGTGACTCGGTATGTTACAAAGGAGCCTTGATTGACTCTTACCGAGCCCGCCAGGGTCAAAAGGTTGGACTCAAGACCATGTCTTGGACATGGATTTCAAACCCGGACCGTTCAAAGAACTAAAGAAGAGAAATGTTCAAGGTTTTTAAGGTCGGACTGAGATTCAACCAAGGTTGAACTGTGATGACGTCATAATTAATTTAGTAATTATTTAAAAATATATTAAATTAGTGAAAATTGAAATTTTAACTAAAATAATCCAAGTAAATATAAAGAACTATATTTCAAATATTTTTTTTTACATCATAAGTTTCATAATGTAAATAAAAAAATTAAATTCTAAGCAAACATAATTATGCAAATAAAATATATTAAATTCTAAGCATATTACAATCTAATATTTTCTCTCTTATGCCAGTTTGAATAGTCAACCATTTGTAAATTAAAAAAAAAAAAATACAAGAGTAAGTGGGCAGACATTGGTTTGTCTGTGAATGAAAAATGGGTTTAATACAAATCAAGTTCCCATAAAATTAAGAAGTGCTTGACAGCAAGCATAAGTGGGTACAATCAAGCAAGCCTTCTGTGGTTGAGAGTAAAGCAAGGCAGTACGCCAGTCCATCATCCTCAAAGAATTGAAGAAGACTCCAAAGGCAAAAATGCAGATACACAGCATCTGCAAAAACGCAGAGAGAGAGAGAGAGAGAGAGCGATTGAGACATAGAAGATGTGAATCTTATCTTTTTTTTCTTCTTTTCCTCAAGCAGTCTGTTTACTATTCTTTCCAGCACCTACTTCTCAGATTTGAAATTTTGTGTCTTTCTCTCCCTAGTACTTCTCAGTCTCTCTTCTTCGATCTTCCTCAGTTCTCAAGCAAATTATAACAGATCTGAAGGTAAGACTCTCTTTCACAGCTTCATCCTTTACTCACTCTCCCTCTTTCTATTCCTATCTCACTCGTTCTTCCTTAAAGAACATATTCGGCCAACCTAAAACTGCTTTTCACAAAGAAATTTTTTGAGGAAACCAGAAACCTATGTCCAATTCAGAAAATCGTGCGGATTGACCGCGGTTTGAGAGGTTCACAGAAAAAATATAATTTCTAGTTTTTTGTGATTAAAGAACCGTTTTAAGAAGCGGTTCCCGGTTAATCCGATTGGACCGTACGGTGCTGTTTGGGTTTCAAAACCATGGTCTTGGATGCGCGTATTGCATGGTGTCATGGAATTTGGCTTAACAAAGCTAATTGATTCGTTTGATACAAATAAATGGTTTGTGAGATTCGGCTTGAGACGGTTCCCGCACGTGGATGCCACCAAAACCATCAGATTGTGAGAGGAATACAAGCACGTCATCAAAGTTTCTTCAGGACAGGTTTGGCTCAGTAAGATTTAAATTTTAAAGTCTAAGTTGATAGCATTATAAGTTAGATATAATGTGAATAAACCAGGGTGGTTGATACCGTACCGATACCGGCCGGTACATACCGTATCGGCTAGTGCATCGGTACTGGTACACTTTTATTTTGTACAGGAAAAAATACCGGCCGTACTGGCCATACCGGCCATTTTCGGGCAATACCGGTTGGTACCGGACGTATTGGCCGGTACAAAAAAAAAAATTTATTTTATTTTAGTTTTGTAATTTTTGAATTTTTGTAAAGGCATAATGGTAACTTATTTACATGAACTTATTAGTATTATTTCTCTTCTTAGTATGCAATAAACAACTATGCTTTCTATTTTTTATATTGTGTTTTTTTTTTAATTGATACTAAAGTCTAAAACTATGAATAATTTGTTCTGAATTGAGGTAATGTTTTATGATAAACTTTTATATTTACTATAATATAAGTGAAATATTATATACTTATAAACATGGTTTTAGAGATTTTGGTGTGTGTGTGTGTGTGTATATATATAATAGCGGTAAACCCGAAATGGTATACCGGTATCTGAAATATATCGTACCGGTGACCAAACCGGTACGGCCTCTAGTACAGTATTGACTTCCTTGGAATAAACCATCGTGCACCTTGGTGCGATGGTCACTCCACAAGAATAAATGCTTGTGGGGTGTGGTAGATAAGGGTTAGAGTTTAAGTTTCCAAGAGGAAGCTTTACACACATATATAAATTCTATCTTGTATATATAAAAAAAAGATATAATGTGAATAATAAATTAATTGTTTAATTTTCTATATTATCAATTATTTAAAATTAAAATCTATTCCTCTTGTTAAAATTAGGGAGAAATAGAAAAATATTTTAAAGAATATAAAAGCAAAAAAAAAAAAAAAAGAGTGAGAGAGCACATGAAATTACGTGGTTTGACTTGTCTGCTCACATCTATAAGACAAGAGTTCCTAGCGCTATATTTTCTCATACACCTTTCTTGAAAATACATTACAATGAAATCTAGTTTATAGTGGGATTGCATACAGAAGTAAATGATAATTTGAGTTTGAATTGCATATTTGTCGTTTATGTTACGATTTTCTAATTTTCTCTTTATATCAATGTCTTGAATCTCTTGATTTGATGACAATACAAAGTGAATTATACTTTCCCACGCTTTTTATCTTTTTAGATGCAAAATTTTTAGGTAGAATTTTGTATTCAAGTTTTACTAGCATCTTTCATTTCAATGGTTAATCTAACAAATTTTGTATACAAGGATTTTTTTAAAAAAAGGGGCAACTTGTAATTTTAATATTAGGTTGGTACTTGGTAGCGTATGTATACTCTAGATTAGAAATCTTAGCCACCTCACCTCTCTTTTGTATATATCTTTTATTCTATATTCAATTTGACATAAATAGATTTAGCATCTACAAACTTAGTAGTTACCGTGTTGACTTCAGAGCAAACTATGGGGCAGTAGGTAGGGGTTTGCAAAATACCCACCTCACCTGTAGCCAACCACCCAATTTGTGCAGTTTATTAAGTTATGTGGTTTGGGTTGGATGAGTTAGAGCCCAAAAATAGCAGATTGAGTCCGATAATGGATTGAAAAATTGTCATCACGCTATAGACCGATCCACTGGCTTAATTATACATTTAAAAAAAAAAAAATAGTCCAGCCATTGTATAGACACCAAGTCCAAAAGTGGGGCATACTGGATTTGCTTCATAGCTAGTAATCCGCCATCACCACATGTTCAAGGAATAGCAGAATAATAAGAAAAGAAGGACAAAAAGATATGTATAGAAGAGAAAACATGTAGCCATTAGTTATTGTCCACTCGTCCAAGACAGTGGGTAAAAGTAATGGCAAAATTAGTTAAGGACTATTACAGCTGTAGCAACAAATCCTAACTTTATGCTAAAGGTTTTGGCTATATTACAATAGAGGTCGAGCTTCTCGAAAAAGTCTATCAAAGAAGCACCAAATGCATGTGGTCCCATTTTGTCAAGACTCTACATTGTTCTTCTCCAATGGAAAGGCAACACCTTTCCCATTATGAAAGTGACACATGCTCACTTCCACCACTATTAAAGAATGAAGGACTCAAGGAAGAAAAAGGAGGAGGATGACTGAAAAGCTCTCTCACTCTGACACTACGATGGAAGCCTTCTTCCCACCTCTTCTTTCTCTTTTATCTTCATTATTTCTTCTCTCTTTCTCCATTGTAACATTATACCCCATTGTCACTATTTTCAAAAAATAATGGAATATTTGATTGGCTTGTGCTCGTAATTTTCCCCCTCTTCAAAAATAGAGGATTTTCATGTTAAAAACCTGTACTTGTATATATCTCTTGCAACTTTACTCTCTTGTTCTTCATTTTCTTACAAGCACAAAAACATTATTTTTTGAATTTTTAACAAAAATGATGTTTGAATGTAGTTGGATAAGGTTTAGAGATATTTTACAAAATAATTTCTAAATCTAACTTGCACATAAATAGGGGTGGCAAAATCAACCCAAACCCACTAAGTATCCAATTAGACCCAATTATGATTCAAGTATCATTTCTACAAATCACCCAACTCTAAAATACCCCAAAACCACTAAAAATTACTAAAATACCCCTTAAACCTAAAAAATGATCAAAGTACCCCCTAAACCTAAAAATGATTGAAATACCCCCTAAACCTTAAAAAGACCAAAATACCCTCTAAACTTGAAAAATGACCGAAATACCTCTAAAACCTAAAAAATGACCAAAATACTCCCTAAGCCTAAAAATTACCAAAATACCCCCAAAACCTAAAAAATGACTGATATAACCCCAAAACCAAAAAATTGACCAAAATACCCCCTAAACCTAAAAAATGATCGAAATACTCTCGAAACCTAAAAATTACCAAAATACTCCCTAAACCTAGAAAATAACCGAAATACTCCTAAAGCCCAAAAAATGACCAAAATAATCCAAAAATCTAAAAATTGACAAAAGTACCCCCTAAACCTAAAAAAATGACCAAAATACCCCCCTAAACCTAAAAAAATGACCAAAATACCCCCTAAATCTAGAAAATGACCAAATTACCCCCAAAAACCTAAAAATTGACCAAAATACCCCCTTAAACCTAAAAAAATTATTGAAATACCCTCGAAACCTAAAAATTAACTAAATTCCTCTGAAACCTAAAAAATGACCAAAATACCCCTAAAACCTAAAAAATGACCAAAATAACCCCTAAACCTAAAAAATGATTAAAATATCCCTGAAATCTAAAAAATGACCAAAATACCCTGAAGCTTATAAAATGAAAAAAAATTCCCCTTAGACTTATAATATGATAAAAATACACCCTAAACCTAAAAAATAACCAAAATCTCCCCTAAAAATGACCAAAATACCCCCTAAACCTAAAAAATGACCAAAATATCCCCAAAACGTGAAAAATGATTGAAAGACCTCCAAACCTAGAAAATTACTAAAATAACCCCAAAATATAAAAATTAACGAAACACCGCCAAAACCTAAAAAATTAGTAACATTCCCTTGAAATATAAAATGACTGAAATACTCTTAGAACCTTTAATTGATGGAAATACCCTTGAACATTACGCCAAGCCTCTATTTTGATAATTTTAGAGGCTTCGGGTGTATTTTGTTCATTTGATAGGATTAGTGGTATTTTGGTGATTTTAGATATTTTGAGGGGTATTTTGGTTGTTTTAGAGGTTTCAGGTTATTTTTGGTAATTTTAGATGTTTCGGGTTATTTTTGGTCAGTTTAGAGGTTTTTGGTGTATTTTGGTCTTTTTAAAGGTTTAGGGGTGTTTTCATCATTTTATAGGTTTGAGGGTATTTTGGTGATTTTTCTGGTTTTAGGAGTATTTTGCTTATTTTTTAGGTTTAAGGAGTATTTTGGTCATTTTATAGTTTTAGGGGGTTTAAGTTGTTGGGACATATGTGATTCATGTTAGGAACATATGTCATCATGTATTGGCTAATTTTTTGACAAAACACACTTTACTTGTATTTTGATAGATCTAGGATGTGTTTAATGCTTCAAGGAACAAAGTTTCAAGTTTAAGCATTAAAGCCATACAAGTTTGTCCAAGAATAAAGTAATGAAGTGCTGATTTTTAAAGCTCAATAGCTAGCATTTATCGAGGTTTAATAAGCTGCTGAAGCCCGATGCTTGATAGCTGCTCGACAAATAGGGTATCTATTGAGAATTATGAAAAATCAGATTTTCAGTTCTGATTTCATTCCAATCCGTGAATAGATGTTTGGGCCTTCTTTTCTCACAACCCTAAACATATATAAGGGTTGTTTTAAGGGCCGTCACAGCTGATGCACATTAATGCAAAAGTTCTTCACAAGCATATCGTGAACCAGAGACATATGCCCTAGTTCATCTCTTTCTTGAAGAAGCTGCTGTGTTTGTACATCGTAGGGTTTTGTGACCAAGCAATTTCATGATCTTTATCATGTGATGAATTGAAGAACTTTGCAGCAAACATCCTTCTCAAGTTGGTGATTAAGTCGCGTACTAGGATCCGCACATCTATTGGTTAGTCACATACTGGGAGCTGTGCATTAAAAGGAGAGATTGTCACTAGAGAACAAGTCCAATTGGGTATTGGGGTAAGGGTTCAACTATAGGTTGGTATAAGACACTGGGATTCCTTTACTTGTAACCGTTTGTTGTGATGATAATGAATTCTTAGGAGTGGTGACCTTAAAATCACCTAGTGAGGTTTTTGCCTTAAAGGTTTTCCCTATTCGTAAACATATCACAGTGTTAACTTTATTTTCAGCTACACTTTATTTTAGTTGGTGATTTGTTTATGCTGGCATGTACATTGCATGTTGATTTGATTAATTAATAAAATTGGCTAATTAATCAATTAATATATCACAATGGGTTAATACATTTTGGCCTTTCATAGGTTTCGAGGTTATTTTGGTCATTTTTTTAGGTTTAGGTGGTATTTCAGTTAATTTTTAGGTTTCAGGGGTATTTTGGTCATTTTTATATTTTGGGTGTATTTTAGTAATTTTTAGGTTTCTGGAGTATTTTGGTCATTTTTTAGGTTTCGGGAGTATTTTTGTCATTTTTAGGCTTTGGGGGTATTTTGGTCATTTTTTTAGGTTTCAGGGGTATTTTGGTCATTTTTAGGTTTTGGGGATATTTTGGTCATTTTTAGGCTTTGGGGGTATTTTGGTCATTTTTTTAGGTTTCAGGGGTATTTTGGTCATTTTTAGGTTTTGGGGATATTTTGGTCATTTATTTTTTATTTTTCGGTCATTTTTTAAGTTTATGGGGGTATTTTGGTCAATTTTTAGGTTTTAAGGATATTTTGGTCATTTTTTAGATTTTGGGGGGTATTTAGTATTTTTAGTGATTTTTGATCATGTTTGGTCTTTTGTTAGGTTTCGGAGGTATTTTGATAAATTTGAAGGATTTTAAGACTACTTTGGTAATTTTCATGTTTTAGAAGCATTTTGGTAATTTTGATTATTGGGTAATTGGGTGGATTGTGGTTTACCCATAATAATTGGGTTGGGGTTTGAAGAAATTAGTTAAATGGGTAAATAAGTTTTATGTATCCAGTCCAATTAAGACCACCCCAAACCCACCCATTTGACACCCCTACATGTAAAGTAGTATGCTATGTATTTTTTGGTTGATTTTCTTTTTGAAAGAGTTAGCCTATTTGGTAAGAAATTTCTACTAATGTTATTTAAGTTTTATAGAAATATGTGTGGGTGAAAAAATGTGTGAAAATACGTGTAGTGGTATTTAAACAACAGTTTTCATTATTTAAACACCGTTACCAAACGGGTCTTAGTCAAGCAAAAGTTTGTAGTTAGCCTTACAACCAATTGTTTATGAAAAAAAAAGTTCAAAAAATCTTATGACCAAGTTTTCTGTCTTGGGAGGAGACTGCGGATTAGTAGTTGTGAAGAAGTTTCCTATGAAGTCTACTCCTTCTCTCTTTATATAAATAATGTTTTCCTCGTTCTTGTGCAATCCATCCATAACTCCCTTCTTCCCTATTGAGTTTTGGATTATTAGATGGAATCCATTGCCCTAGCTCACGTCTCATCTTGGTACACCAGAGGCATCGAGGTAGAACTACGAAATTCTCTTTCAAATCCGAATTCCATCTACTCACTCTTTCCACCAGCCAAGTCTATGTCTAGTAGTGATAGTTCATTATCTAACTAGTTGCTAATTCTAGACTTCTATGACTATCCTAATTAATGTTATGTTTGGAAGTTTGGAGGGAGAGGAGAGTAGAGGAAAGGAGAGTAGTACGGAGGATAGTAGAGGGGAATGGTTATCTTCCACCTTATTTGGATGTTTTTAAAATTAAGGGAGAGGGGAATAATTAGCCTTTTCATAGTTCGTAATTTTGTTAATATGGTAAGGGTAAATTTGGTAATTCATTTGGTCAATCATTTTTATGCTGTACACTCCCTCCAAATCTCTCCAATTTGAGGGAATTAAAAATGAGGGGTTAGAAGTAGTTAGAACCCCTCCAAACCCCTCCCCCTCCTTCTTTAAAAAACATCCAAACTAGGTAATTTAACTTACTCCTCCTCCCTCTACTCCCCATCCATCCAAACAAGCTATAAGTATCCTTCCATATCATCCGTCTTTCCACCAGACTACTAACTACTCTCAGTCAAGCTCCCTATCTTTTGAGAAAAATGATAATGTGGAGTGGGTATCGTGGGAGAGTGTGAGGGAGAGGACTGTGTGTTTAAGGATATGTTTGGGCTCCACTTATTTTGCCGAAACTGAAATTTTTTTTACTGAAAGTACTATAGATAAAGGTAAAAGTTAGCTGAAATAGTACATCGAAACTCATGTATAGTACCAAAAAGTGTAGTGGAACCCATGAATAGTAGTAAAAATAAGCTGAATAGTAAAATAAGTTGGTAAAAATAATCTTTGCCAAACAAATAAGTGTCCGTTGGCAAAAATTATTTTTGCCACCTTATTTTACTATTCAGCTTATTTTTGCTACTATTCATGAGTCCCACTGCACTTTCTGGTATTATTCATGGGTCCCGCTGTATTATTTCAGTTAACTTTTACCTTTATTTACAATGCTTTCAATAAACAGTTTTTAATTTCAGCAAAATAATTGAATCCTAATGATACCGTAAGTGAGAAGAAAAGAAAGAAACAAATGAGAGGAAGAGAGATGGCCAGCCAACCAAGAGAGTGAGTGAGTGTGTGAGATGTGGTGGGTAGTGATGGGGGTAGGTGGGACACATAGGACACCCAAAAATATCCAACCACACTTTTTTTTTTAATGTAAACTACATATTTGGTTCTTATTCTTTACATCATATTTCAATTTGGTCTCTAACCTTTCAATTGTGTTAATTTGGTCCCTAACATTTTAGTGTTGTGTCGATTTAGTCCTTTCTATTATCTCTTGGATGGAAATTGCTGACGTAGCTAAAGGCACAAACTATCTTACAAATTGTTGATATGACACAGTACACATCAACTTTTTAAAATACTAAAATACAAAAAATAATAACAAGTCAGATTTAAAGTATTCATTATGATTTTAAAAATACTTAAATTAAATTAGAACACCATAACATCTCTACCTAGTTTTCACCACCGGTATCCTTTCAACCTTTTGCTCTTTGGTGACTACCCACCCACTTGTCTAATGCTTTCTTTAAAACCAAATCTTCTTTTCTTGGAGAACACATCTACATATACAAGTATGCTATGTACATCAAAACTTGTATCTATCTTTCTTTCATTCTTTGTGTTATTTATGGTTTTTTTAGACCTCATGGGTTCTTCTTTAATTTCATAACTTTTGGGTATTCTGTGCAGGGGAGACATGATTTTTTTTTTTTTATTATTATTATTTTTATAGCTTGGAATGCAGGTGCTGCAATTTTTAAGTACAAGGAAGGAAGTCTTTGCCAAGGAATAAGAATAGTAGGTGGGTTTGTGTACGGATATAATTTGAATGGCTTGGACGGGTTGAAAACAAACCGGCGAGGAGAAGGCCTAGTGCTGCTGGAATAGAGAAGACGCTACTTGAAGGAGAAGACACTGCTGTAAGGGAGAAGGTGTGTTGTCGTCCTCACCGTTTGGGATTTTGGATTTTAAGGAGATAGAGATTTTGGATTTCATTTAGGTTTTCCCTAGTTTAATGAAATCAAGAAGCTTTCTTATCAAACAAAAAATATTTGATTTGGGTTTAAAAAAAGAAAAAAGAAAAACGTGAAGTTATCATGGGTATGGGATTTTGATCCCAAAAATTACTCTCTTATATATATAAGATTATTCTAACATGTTAGACTAGGTGGCAATCAATATGACAATAAACTAATTTTTTATTTTGACCGTTTGCCACGCTAGCAATTTCCATCCAAGAGATAACGACAGGGACTATATTGACACAAAATTAAAAGATTAGAGACCAAATTGTCACAATATAAGGTTAGGGATTAAATTGAAATACGGTGTAAAGGATATGGACCAAATATGTAGTTTACCCTTATTTTTAACTAGGGACATTACACTTCTCATTTTGGTTTTTTTTTTGTGCGTCCACACCAAATTTTTAGAATAAGAGAAACTGAGATAGAAAACATAAAAAAAAATGACACTATAGGCTCATAAAAGATCTGAAGATTATTATTTTTTGGCTTATTTGAAAGATTGTTTCTAGTTTCTAGTTTGCCTCATGGCTAATTGTTTATGAAAAAACAAGTTTTGAAAACTCTTACAAGCAAGCTTTCCGTCTTCTGAGGAACCTGCGGATCAGTAGCTATGAGGAAGTTTCCTATGAAGTATACTCTTTCTCTCTTTGTATAAACGATGTTTTCCTCGTTCCTGTGCAATCCATCTGTAGTTCCTTTCATCCCTTTTGCGTTTGGGATTATTGATGGAATTCATTGCCCCAGCTCACATGTCTTATCTTGGTTCACCTGACACAGAAGTATGAAATTCTCTTTCAAATCCGAATTCCATCTTTTCACTCTATCCACCAGCCAAGTCCTTGTGTAGTAGTTGATGAGACTAACAAACCCTCTTACCCAGATGACCTCACCAAATACCTTCGTCCACCCCTCCATAGCATGGACGAAAGAAGGCAAGCCATTAATGAGAAATTTCAATGCTTCGGATAGTTACCGATTTGCTGTTAAGGCCATTGGTAGCTCATCAAAACCCACATTAATAAGCCTTGAGGCGTTACGAAAGGAGCACTAAAGCCACAATTAAGGCCCCACCGGCTAGAAACCCTAAAGCTATATATATATATACACTCATCAAAACCAGATAAGGTACACAAACGCACACCCAGAATACATCGATATAGGTAACTCTGATATTCTAAGCTTTCTTATTTCCTCAAAAGCTTCTGTATATTGACTTTACCATCAGAGGCGTTGTGGCAAGCACCACACTGGTGACCACTTGAGGAAAGCCTTACACTATAAATGTAAGTATAGTGACGAGGGTTCAACTCCATCTGGACGAACTTACACTACTGACGATTTTCACATCATCAGCTTGGCGCCGTCTGTGGGAACGACATTTTCGCACTTAGGCTCGAAAGCATAGTTCCAGTTAATTCCCAAATTCAAATGGAGTCCAACCAAGATTCTATAGCATTAGCCCTGCAAATCCAGACACTTACAGCTAGTGTGGAAGAGCTTACCAAACAAAACTAGGAGATAAGGTTGCAGTTTCAGCAAGAGGAAAACTGGTCTAGGACCAACCAGGAGGATAGTGGAGATAGTCATAGAAGGAATGACTGTTGAAGACTTGCCACTCTAGAAGGACCAAGCTCGGATCTTCTTTGGGAAATGAGAAAGGAGGTGGATGATCTAAGGAGTGCCATTAAGGGGAAAACAGACCGAAGCTTGGATAGATGGTCAGGACGACAGATTCACCTTTCACGGTGGCTGTCTTGGAATGGCCAGTGCCGTCAAAATTTTGTGTATCTTAACTTGAACCGTTCAACGGACGGAAAGACCCTTGGGATCACCTTAACACTTTCAAGACAACCCTAGGCCTTCAATAGCCTCCTAATGAAATATTGTGCCACTCTTTCCCCACCACTCTCAAAGGAGCTGCGAGGGAGTGGTTCACGAAGTTACCAACATCGTTCATTGATAGCTTTGAGTAGTTGGGCAATTCCTTCTTATGCCACTTTGTTGGGTGACAACGCCCGAGAAGGCCAGCAGACCACTTACTTACCATCAAACAAGGAGAAAAAGAGACCCTGAGGTCCTACGTGAAGCATTTCACTCGAGAAACCTTAGAGGTCGACGAAGCTGATGACAAGGTGGAGCTAACAACCTTTAAAGCTGGATTGAATTCTAGGGAGTTCGTGGTCTCACTCACGAAGAATCCCCCAAAGACAATGGTAGAGATGCTCTTGAAGGCGCAGAAATACATGAACGCTGAAGATGCCCTAGCAGCGATAAAAGATGTAGAAAAGTCCAATGAGAAGGGAAGGAAGGAAGACGATCGGAGAGGACGAAAAAGGGAGCGTACAAATTGTCAGAATAGTGACGAGAGTAAAAGGAAAGATGATAAAGCTCCTCAGATGGTAAAATTTACTCCTTTAGTTATGCCTGTTGACAAAATTCTAGTGCAAATTAAAGATGAGCACTACTTTAAATGGCCAAGACCGTTACATTCGTTATCCAATGGACGTGATAGGAAGAAATATTGTTGTTTCCACAAGGATCACGGCCACTACATAGAAGATTGCAGGAACTTGAAGGAGTAGATAGAGGAACTCATATGAAAAGGGAAGTTGCAGAGGTTTGTAAAGAAGGGAGAGCCCAGAAGGTCTTGGGACGATGACAAGGACAAGTGCAAAGCCTCACCAAGGGATGAAGACCATGCGTCCCAATGGCCACCAAGTATGATCGGGGAGATAAAGACGATCACAAGTGGGCCATCCACAGGTGAGTCGTTCAGATCCCTCAAGAAATCATATCAGAGGCAGGTGAACAACATCTATAGGACACCACCCTTGAAGTAAAGATGGACGGATATGGACATGTTTTTCTCGACATAAGACGCCAGAGGAGTGAAGAAGCCACATGATGACTACTTGGTCATAATGCTTATGATAAAAGGGTTCAACACCAGGAGAATCCTCATGGACAATGGCAGCTCCGTAGACATCATCTACCTCTCTGCGCCCTTTTGAGTCCCCTTTCATCAGCTTCAATGGGGATAGGGTGTATTCCAAAGGCATAGTGACATTGATGGTCACAGTGGGGTCTTATCCGCGACAATTGACTTGTCATTTAGACTTCCTAGTGGTAGATTGTCCCTCTTCATACAATGTGATCATCGGGAGGCCTACACTTAATCGTTAGAAGGCAACCACCTCCACTTATTGCCTGAAGGTGGAAAATGGTATAGATGAAGTAAAAGGAGATCAAGTATTGGCTAGGGAGTGCTACCAAGCAGTGTTGGCTGCAAAGGAAAACCATACATGGATGATCGAGGAAAAAGAAGAGGAGAAGGTGGAAGCCCTGGAAACTGTGGAGCTGGTAGACAAAGAGCCAACGAAGACTATAAGAATAGGGACGACCATGAGTACAGGTATGAAGAAGAAACTAGTCCAATTCCTTAAGGAGAACCTGGACATCTTTGTTTGGAGCCACGAAGGCATGCCAGACATATTCACAGAGCTCATCTAGAACAAGTTAAATGTTGACCCCAAGAAAAAGCCTGTCCAGCAAAGACAATGAGTGTTTGCTTTAGAACGAAACTAGGCAATCATGGACGAAGTAAATAAACTATTAGCAGCATGCTTCATCCACGAGGTCTACTACCCGGATTGGCTGGCTAACGTCGTCCTTGTGAGGAAGACAAATGGGCAATGAAGGATGTGCGTGGACTTCACAGACTTAAATAAGTCTGCCTAAAGGACAACTTCCCTTTGCCAAGGATAGATTAGCTAGTGGATTCCACAGCAAAACATAAGCTCCTGACTTTTTTGGATGCATTCTTGGGGTACAACTAGATAAAAATGGCAGAGGAAGAATAGGAGAAAACTGCATTTATCACAAGCTAAGGGCTCTATTGCTACAAGGTGATGCCCTTCGGGCTAAAAAAGGCAGGAGCAACCTACCAGAGGTTAGTAAATAAAATGTTCAGTAAACAGATTGAGAGAAACATAGAAGTGTACGTGGACGACATGCTTGTTAAGAGCAAAGAAGAGTCTGCCCACCTGGACAATCTCCAAGAGACGTTCACCACTCTCAGGCAATATCAGATGAAGTTAAACCCTAGCAAGTGCGCCTTTGGGGTGGCATCAGGGAAGTTCTTAGGGTTCATAGTGTCCTAGAGAGGAATAAAAACAAACCCAGAGAAGGTGCGAGCCATACTAGAGATGACGTTGCCCAAGACCGTGAAAGAAGTCCAGAAACTCATAGGAAGGATAATAGCGTCATTAGGTTTGTCTCAAAAGCCACAGACAAATGCATGCCCTTCTCCAAGACGCTGAAGCAGGCCTTCGCTTAGACAGACGACTGTGAGAAAGCTTTTTAGGAACTTAAGCACTACCTAAGTAATCCACCCCTCCTGAGCCCATCTAAGAAGGGAGAAAACTTGTATTTATACTTAGCAGTGTTAGCTACAGCTGCGAGCATAGTTTTGATTTGAGAAAAGGATAGAAGACAACTCCTAGTTTACTATGTCAGTCAGGCCTTCCAAGGGACAGAAGCCAAATACCCACGAATCGAGAATATCACATTCGCTTTGATTGTAGCTTCACGCAAGCTGCACCCCTACTCCTAAGTGAACCCTATTTTGGTGATGATGGACCAACCCATAAAGAAGTTAATGAACAAGCCCGAGGCTGCAAGAAGGATGATCTAGTGGGCCATCGAACTTAGCCAATTCGACATTGAGTACTACCCTAGGACAACTATTAAGGTGCAGGCATTAGTAGACTTTGTCACCGAGTTTACAATCCCAAACAAGGAGGGAGCAATAGCCAAAGCGGAAAGATGGACGATCCAGACTGACGGTTCGTTAGCCCGAAAAAGGGGTATAGTAGGGGTCATTATCATCAGTCTTGAAGGAGAAATGCTCAAATACAGAGTTCAGCTAACATTCCTGGCCGTCAACAATGAAGGTGAGTACGAAGGAGTACTAACGGGATTAAGGGTTGGGAAGGCGTTAGGAGTTAAAAACTTGTTCCTCCAGAGCGATTTAAAGCTCGTTATAGGTCAGATAAAGAGGGAGTTTGAAGCAAAGGAGGAAAGGTTGCAAAAATACCTAAGGATGAGGAAACTTCTGACACAAGAGTTTGATTTAGGTGGAGTTCACACAATTCCCCATAAGCCAGAATATAGGGGCTGATGAGCTAGCGAAGCAGGCATCGTCAGAAGCAGGACCGACGAATACAGACCTAAAGATTGAAGTCCAAAAACGTCCCAGCATTGAAGAGGTCCTCACCTTCGCAATTTAGAGCAAAAGCAACTGGATGACCCCAATCTTGTCCTTCCTTCAGGATGGATGACTTCCATAGAATGTCGAAAAAAGAGAGGACATGAAGTTCAAAAAAAGGGTAGCAAGGTTCACGATCCTTAATGACACCCTGTACAAAAGAGGCTTCTCCGTGCCTTACCTGAAGTGCGTCAACGAGGAGGAAGCCAAGTATATTCTGGAGGAGATCCATGAAGGAATTTGTGGAGAACATGCAGGCCCAAGATCCCTAGATAGCAAAGTTATCAGAACATGTTACTTCTGGCCTACTTTGCAGAAGGATGCGAGGGAGTTCGTTAAGAGGTGCAATAAATGCCAAAGGTTTGGGATCGTCCAATGCATACCAGCAGAGAATCTGGCGCCAATAGCCTCCCCATGGCCATTTGCCCAGTGGGGACTTGACATCGTTGGCCTGTTACCCCATGATAAGAGACAGGTAAAATTTTTGCTGGTCGCTATTGACTATTTTACAAAATGGGTTGAAGCAGAAGCACTATCCACCATAACGAAGGCGAAGATCCAAAACTTCGTGTGGAAGAATATAGTTTGCCAATTTGGGATACCACAGACGATCATATCAGACAACGGGTGACAATTTGATAGTCAAGACTTCAGGGACCTCCGCTCGGGGTTAGGAATCAAGAACCAATTCTCGTCACCTGGTCACCCCCAAGCCAACGGCTAGATGGAAGTGACGAACCTGACATTGCTCAAGATCATTAAAGCTTGGTTAGACGAAGCAAAGGGCGTATGGCTAGAAGAGTTGCCCAACGTCTTGTGGGCATATAGGATACAACAAGAACCCTGACAGGAGAGACCCCTTTCAACCTCACCTATGGCACTGAGGCAATAATCCTAGTCGAAGTGAGAATCACAAGCATAAGATGAGAAGTCTTCCATGAAGGTAGCAACGATGATAAACTAAGAGTCAACTTGGATTGCTTGGATGAATCGAGAGACAGAGCATCCCGTAAGATGATGAAGTACCAACAGAAAATGGCCGAGTACTACAACAAGAGAGTGAAGCTCAGATGACTTAACATAGGAGATCTTGTCCTGTGCAAAGTTACAACCGCTACCAAGGACCTGACCCAAGGGAAGCTTGGCCCAACCTGGGAAGGACCCTACAAAGTTACCCATTATTCCAGGCAAGACAATTATCACCTGGAAACATTGGATGGGAGGAGACTGCCACAACCATGGAATATCGAGCATTTGAAGAAATACCATCAATAAATGTAATGGACGATTGTATTCATGTTTGAAATAAAGCAATAAAAGAATTATTCAACCAATGTGATGAGTGCAAATCTAGAAGCCTAAAAGAAAAAAATTGGCTTAGCAACAAGATTCCGCTTAAACAGATGTAAGTTATTGACGAAACCAAATGACAAGATCCCTTAAATGCGTGCAAGTCACAAAGAATTGGATAAGAAACAAGATTCTGCTTAGATGGATGTAAGTTACTGATGAAGCCAAATGAGAAGATCCCTTAAATGGGTGTAAGTCACAAAGAATTAGCTAAGTATCAAGATTTCGCCTAGACAAATGTAAGTTACTGACGAAGCCAAATGACAAGATCCTTTCAATGGGTGTAAGTCACAAAGAATGGGCTAAGTAACAAAATTCCACCTAGACAAATGTAAGTTACTGACAAAGCCAAATAGCAAGATCCCACGCATAGGGATAAGTCACAAAAAATTGACTAAGGATATAAACTACTGACGAATGCAGGTCATTTCCTAATCAAACAAACCCCCTGAGCTGAAGGTGGACAAGCAACGAGGCAAATAGAAGTCACATACAGACAAAAAGTATCATGCATAACAATGCAGGAAAGTAAACAGGTAAGCATGAAATAGTCAATAGAATTGAAAGCCCCAAAAACATCGGGCAACCAGTATTGTTCCAACATTAGAATTAAAAACCCAAAAACATCGGGCAACTAGTATTGTTCCAACATTAGAATTAAAAGCCCAAAAAATACTATTATGAAAATAGAATCAAAAAGCCAAAAAAAAAAAAAAAAAAAAAACACACTGGGCACACAGAAAAACAAAAAAAAGAAAGAAAAACAAATGTGAAGCAGGAATATGAGTAGGTTCAAGCGCCAGCTTCATCATCACTAGCAAGAGGAGGCAGATGAGCGTTCTCTAGAGCATCACCCTCAGGAGCTATAGACTGGGAGGCCTTGCCAGCTACCATTTCCCTATCCACCTCCTCAAGATCCAAGTTCTCTAGATCCACTCTGAAGAGCACAGTGTTGTACTCCTCCGTATGGCTAGAAGGCCTTGATGGACTTGGCTGCAACCATCTTGATCTTCTCTTTCACGGCCAGAAGTTGCTCATCCTTCTCCATAGTTAGTTGCCTCTCCACCCTTAAATCGTCAGACAAGACCTTAGCTTTCTCTTTTTTGGTATTGACCTCGTCCATTGCAGCAATAAGGTCCTTCCTCAGCTTTGAGTTTTTCGCTTCCAAAGCCACCACCCGGGACCCCGCTGAAGTGGCCTTCGCCTTGTGGTTCAGGTACTTTGAAGTGATATGAATGGTCTCCTCCAATATCTAAAAAGGAGATCCAATTTCCAAGATAATACAAAAGAAGAGAAAGGAGAAGGAGAAATTGCACAAGTACACTACTTGGACAAGTTTATGGATTTGACGACCCACAACCTCCTTAGAAGGCACGCCAGAGAAGACCTTAAGCTCCTCAGTTGTAAAAACATCTTGTGCCCTTGTCAGTGCAAGGTCGGCGTCATCCTAGATGCTAGATGAGTGGGAGTCAACCTTCTCCTTCCCTTTGTCAGCCACACGCAGCTTCTTTGGGCTTGGGGTTATTTCTTCCATCGAGGTAGCCAGGGACGCTGTCCTCACCGTCTCAGTGATGAGGGTAGAGGGAGTGACGGAGACCACTTTCTCCACCACATGCACCACCCTTTTCCCGAGGTTGGAAAGGGGCTCGTTCTTCTTTGCCCTCATCTTTGCATACATCCCCTGGTTGAGTTTCGTTGTCATCTCTGGGAAAGAAAAACACTTGTAAAAAAAAAGAAGTAGCAATGATGAACTAAGTAAACACTTACAGTTAATCACTTGGCTAAATAACTAGGTTAATCTAGTTGTGTTTAAGGGGTCTAAAAACTGTACATCCTTATTCTCCTCTCAATCATCAAGCAATTAATCCTTGGTCCTTTCCCAAAATTGTGATTGGGTAAGGGATTATTAGTGATGTTAGGCCTTGTAGGCAGCGCAATCACTTTGCTGTCTATTAGGTCTTGAATTGCATGACAAAGGGTAAAACAATGGTCAGTGTCAAGACCTGGGCCTTCGTGGTAAACACATCTCTTATTAACATCAAATTGTGAAGGCAAAGGATTTGAAATTGGTCTTGGGTCTAAGGGTTTCAGTAACCCTTTAGCTTTCAGCTTGTCATACACTTGACTTATGGGCATATACAACTCATGAAATTCTCTCCTAGGTTTAGGCCCTTATGGTACTTGCATAAGTGCAATAGGTGCAATCAATTGATAAGGATCGTTTGTATAGATGTTGGAAATTTCTATAGACTTAGATCCTACACTCTTTTTAAACCTTGGTGGGTCATCAGTTTTTATGGTTCCATTGTTTAAAGCATCTTCAATATGGGTTCGTAGCAATTAGAGCTTTAAAATTGGGAAAGTATTGTGCAAACAAATATTTATGATACACAGGTAGCAAATTCTTTACAACCATGGCTAATTGTTCTTCCTTATTCGACCTATTCATTATCTGTGTGGCCTTAGCTCTCTACTTGGTAATGAAAGTGGGGAAGGATCCCTTGGGCTTTTGCTTGGTGGTCTAGAGATCTCTTATTGTGATTTCCACTTCCGTATTGTACTTGTATTGCTTGTGAAACTCTCGACAGGTGTCCTCCGAACGTCTTGCCCTTGCATCATCCAGGTTAAGGAACCATCTAAAAGCAGCTCTAGTCAGTGTACTTTGGAACATTTGAGCGAGTAGTTCCTTGGTCACGCCTAGGGGCTGCATAGCCCTCGTATACATCTTCAGATGGGACTTTGGAAAACTGGTCCCATCAAACTTATCAAGGGTTGGCATCTGGAACTTGGGTGGCAATCTTGCATTAGGGAACAATGAGGGAGAATCGTAGTCCATAAGGTCCTCCATCTTACGGGATCTTCTAATTTTCTCTTCCATTTTATTCATCCTCTCGTGATCTTCTTCTCATTCTCTATGGCTAGTGGATCATGATCAGTTTTGTCCTCTTCTTGATTATGCTTCAAATTTTGAACCTTTTGCATCATACAGTTCACATCTTCCCTCAGTTGAATCTGACTATCTACCATAGTGTTGAGTAGCTCTTGGGTGTTTATGGGTTCCTCAGGATTTGGGTGATCTCCTTCCTCTGCCATGGTGTGGGGAGTTCCACTCTTCTTGTGGCTTAAACTGTCTTGGAGGTCGAAGATGGGGTTGTGATGTTGCAGCAGTGGAATTTCTTCTATGCTTGACGGCTTCAGTATGGTGATGGGAGTAACGGGCTTAGACTGGAGCTACTGGCTTGAGTGTCGGACTTATGTTCTCTTTGTAGCATTCCTTTAGATCTTGACCGAATTCTCCCCTAATGATAGGCTTGATCGAGTTAATCAAAGCTAAGACCCCATCCACATTCACCATTCAACCAAAACAAACACACATAGCATGCAATGCAAGTTTAATGGGACTAACCTAGGGATAGGTTCTAAGTCATTACGTTGTGGGGTGGGTTTGCTGTTTCATTGTTTCCATAGCTAGGATGTTACACCTCTTAACTTGTAATGTAATGAACATTGCGTTGGTCCAAACGACATGGTTTGTCCTTTACAGTTAACAGGAAATGATCTAGTGACTTTGGGCTATGAGTTGGTGAGTTTGCCACTAGGTACCCGAATCTAATGAAGACTGATGATCCATGGTTACAATTACCACAAAATTGTTGAAAAGGGGTGCATACATATTGTTTGGATGGCACACATAATGATAGATATGAAAACATTTTAACAGATAATACATACAACAAAATATCATACAACATCCCATCAAACATTAATAAACAAACAACAACTATATCAAGCAAGACCATGCAATATAATGGTGCATATTTGGTCATTTAAGTATAATATGAAGCTTAGCCCTCGACATCCCCAGTGAAGTCGCCACTGTGACCTCGAAAAAGAGCATCCATAAAAAGAGAGATTCGAGTACCTTTTAGGGCACCTCTCTTTTTGGGTAAATGGTGTGGAGTTGTTACTTATTTTTTTTATGTAGAAAAAATAAGAAAAACTAAATAAAAAATACATGACTGAATTGCTTCATTTCATTGATTGAATAAAAAAAATACAAATTTGAGAATTTGAACTTTACATGGCTTTGGGTCCTAGTTACAATCTACCAAATATACATGGCCTTTTGTTCTAGTTACAATCTACCCAAAACATAAACAAAGATAAAGCTAGATCTATTTAACCAAAAATCTAAATTTAGAGGCTAGGTTACGGAATGGGAAGGTGTTAGGCACCCATTCCGCCAAGACAGAGTCTGGTCTTCTAGAGTCTTGTGACTAATGTATCGTTTTATGCATGACATGAATGATATGTTGAACATGTGAAACATAAACATAAAATCACAAATTTATTTATGAATGAAGTCTCTTCTTTTGAAAAGAATCAGATCTGGTTTAGTTAATAAAATAAAAATGATTTTGATTTGTCAAAATACCAGATCTGTTTTGTAGTATATAAAAAGGGTGGTTTTTGGAGATAAAAATTCAGATCAGTTTTGTGATGATAAAAAAAATGGTTTTTAAAAAAAAATTTTTTTTTTTTTTATTTGCAAAAGATTAGATCTGTTTTTTGAGAACTTAAAAAAAATGATTTTTAATGAGAAAAAATCAGATCTATTTTTTATATGTTTTTTTTAAAAAAGAATGGAAACGGTTATTTAAGAAGAGAGTTTCACTCATAATATGAATTTATGCAATTATGAATTAAAACAAACACAAACATAGTAGTACATGATCTCTTTCTTTATTTCAACAATTTGCATGCATAAAAAAAAAGAAAAAAAATCAGATTTGTATATTAAGAATGATACAAATCAGTTTTGATTTGAGAAAAATTTAGATTTGCATCTCCTAAAGATTCAAATCTCTTTTGTTTGAGAAAAATTCAGATCTACACTTAGAAAGATGCAAATCTATATTTATATTGATAAAAACTGAGATCTACATCTTTTCTAGATGTAGATCTATTTTTATGTTGAGAAAAACATAGATCTACATCCAGAATAGATGTAGATCCGTTTTTATGTTGAGAAAATTTCAGATTTACATCTAGAAAAGATGTAGATCTGTTCTATTTTAATAAAAGGAACTATTTACATGCAAATTATTGACATTCAAGAAAGAGATTATAACAATCACATAAAAAAACAACAACAATCAACAATTCATATAATGACTATTTGAAAAAGAAAGAGATATGACATGCATCATCGCATAATAAGAAAAATGGTTAAGAAACAACCTCTTGCATGAACACTCTTTATTCTTGAAAGGGTGTTTTAGGGTTCAAAGAAATTTGTTCAATTCTCTTTGAAACCTAAAAACCCTAATTTAAGCAGCAACACTCAGAGAAGGGATCAGAAACTATGGGTGATTTGAGAGCCTAAAAAGTATGCCTCTCAGAGCGTAGCAAAAAAGTACTGAATTATGAGGTTTAGCCTTTATTTATAAAGGTCAGAGGACTCTAAAAAATAGGAACGGACGATTAGGGTTTGAATCTGGACGCATCCTTTTGTGAAAAGGTCGAAAATGGTATGCATTATCATTACCTGAAGGTTGTTGGGCCAAAGCCCAACAAAAGAAAATTCAGCCCTTTTAGAGTGTCGTTCGGCACTCCAAAGTGCCGAATTGGCCTTTGGACTCCAAACTCTCTTTCGTGTTCAGGTGCCATTTGAACTCCTCTTCTAGGGTTTTTTAGTCAGTTCATGTACCTAGACACATTTTCGTCCCCTCGTCTATGATTTTTCATCTCTTTTTTGGATAATTTAGGCTTTTTAAAAACAATTATCTTGTGGATAAATCTCTTAAAATATAATTTCATTGTTATCCGATCATCCATTTTATTCCTATGCATGCATTCCCATCTTAAACAATAATTATCAACCAATCACAAAATGATTTAATTAATTTTAATTGTTTAACCAATCAAAATTAATTTGAATTAATTGTGTGTGGTCGATTCCTCCTAAACACAATGCATATGGACCGTGCAAAATTGATCATGCGATATCTTTTGATCTGATGGTCCGATTTAAAAACCGAAAACACCGTTGCGACCATTAGAATCTCAAGATCATTTCCATGATATGTAATGAATGACATGATGCATGTAATGGAAGAACAAATTGATGCATGTAATGCAAGAATGATTTTTTTTTTGATACATGGATGGTCACTCCAGTCATCTTCCTTGGTTAAATCATGAGTGCAAAATTGAGCATTTACATGTGGCTTTCTACTTAGAGCATTCCAGTTGAGTAATGCAAAAATGCATTTTGCATTATTTTGTAGCCAAAAAAAAAAAAAAACACCAAAACACACTCCATTAGCTTATTCATTACTATATATATATATATATATATATATATATATATATATATATATATATAGAAAACAATACATGTCAATTTTTTTTATTGTTGCTCTCTCTCTCTCTCTCTCTCTCTCTCTCTCTCTCTCTCTCTCTCTCTCTCTCTCTCTCTCTCTCTCTCTCTCTCTCTCTCTCTCTCTCTCCTTCGGATTGTTGTCATTGTCTTTGTTAGGTGCTTTTGTCGTCAGTGATTCTCGCACTCTCCTCTTCTTCATTGGTTTTTTTTTTTTTAGTTGGGTTTTGCGGTGGTGGTGTTGGGTTATTACAATGGTGGTGCTAGGTTTCCTGGTGCTAGATTGGTTTGATATTTGATTTCAAACCCACATGATAGGAATCAAAATCTTTCTCCCACCTTTTATATTTCACTTTATGTTTCAGCAATTATAACTTAATATGTATTCTTTTTTGCTTATACACTAATTAAAGACTAAAATGGAAAAACATCGTACACATGGAAATTTGTGATTCTAATAAAATAGAACATAGAAAGTGAGACAAAGAATTTCTATTCGCAAGATAAAAGAGAGAAGTCTACAAATTAAATTTGTTGGTAATTATTCTTAGTAAAAGATATAAATTGGAAATAATTATCAACAAACACAAGCCCTGTTGTGACTCTTCTATTTTTTATCAATCCAAAGAGCGTACTTATCTTCAAATAGATCAATTTAAAGAGAAACTCATATTAAGAAGACAAACAAAGTTTAATGTCTCATCGCCAAATATAGCTATGGTGGTAGTGTTAGGGGGTTTAGGCTTAACAAGTTCATGTTAGATGTGGATTGTCATGGAAAATTTAAATTTTGCATATGAAATCCATTTAAACCTTGTCTAACTAGTTCAATTGAATGTAATTTTCACCAATTTATTGGAAATTGGTTGTAAACATTTTTTTTAGAGAGTTTCAACCTATGACATCTGCTCCTGATGATAGTTGTTTATTATTAGACCAATACACCAATCGAATTTTGGTATAGGCAGGGATTGAATCCCAAATTTCTTATCAAGCATATTTATTGTATAAAATATGAGAATTGCTAATAGGTTCATTATGTCAAGTAAATGTGTTATAACCTGAATGCACGACCTATTTATTAAATGAGTCATGTTAGGTTGTGTTGACCCTAGCTAATACGACTCATTTATTAAATAGGCTAGGCGAGTTGTATTGACTCATCAAAATTTTTAATAAACAGACCATGATAAGATTGAGTGTTCTTGACATTTAAGTGTTCTTGACATGATTAATAAATATATTGTATTCATGTCAACCTATACAATTAAATACTCATAAGTCGATATGATATGGACATGAAACATAAACACAAATTGCTAACTCTAAGGATAAATTAATTAAGATCAAAAGATCAAAATGAGATTAAACTACTTTTGTAAAAAAACAATGTTACATGCACAATTTCATGACAAAATTTCACATCTGTTGAGTTAGAAGACTACTATGAATTTTTATATGAAATTACCATTGATATTACTTTATTATTCATCTTTAATAACTTGTCATGATAAGAGTTGTCAAATTTATTTTAAATTTTATTGTATTTCTAGACTTACTGTTTGCAAAATTCTTTCAAGACATGATTTTGAAGATGTGTTTCTCAAAAAAGACAGATAAACAATAGTTTATTTCTAGTGGGCTCACGCGGTTTTATTTTTGAAATGAAGGAATGTGAAAGCAAGTTTTAAGAAGTCCTACCAGCGCGTTTTGTGTGGGGATAGAAATTAAAGCAGTAAATGCAAGGAAGTTTGCAATAAACTCCATTAAAGGTAGCTCCGAGTTTTAGTGGCATTATTCTTCCCTCTTTCGTTGTGGATTATTTGATGGAATCCATTGCAGCAGCAGATGTGTCTCTACCCGATACTCCGGACACAGAAATAGTACGAATTCCACGTTCTAATAATCCTTGTTCCATCTTTTCACTCTTTCCACCAGCCAAGTCCTCGACTGGTGGTACTCCATCATCAAACGAAAGGCTTCCACTTCCACACTTCTCACCTTCCATACCATCATTCTTTCCACCAGAAAACTCTCCTTCAATCTCCCTATCTCCTCAAACCAAAAACTTCTCTCCTTATTCCATACCATCATTCTTTCCACCCAACCACTCTCAGCCAAATTCATCAGCACGTAGTGAACATGGATTTGAAATTTCTATACCCTCAATCTTCCAGCCAAACTATTCATATTCTCCTTCAATCGAGTCACCCCGACATCACCAACAGTTTACTGAATCTCATTTTCAGAAGCCTAATATAACTCGCTGGCACAGAATTAAATTTTATGTCTTCGACAACGAGAGAATCTTCCCACAGCAAGTGGAAGCGGAGTTCGAGCAGGCCCAGGAGAGGTGGACTTATGCCATATATTGGGAGTTCGACAGGCCATCCGATTCTCCTTTATGGGGCACTTTCAGTCCTGTCAAAGGGTTCTACAATGTGGAAGATCACAAATTTAATAACAAGGCCTTGACCTTGTCCTTCTTCCAGTTCATGGAATCGTGGTCCAACATCATCTTTGGCAGCGTCCTTAGCCAAGTTTTCAGCACTTCGAGCCCCATCTGGGTGGTCGGGAAGGACTGCCTGAAGGGCTCAAAGTACTACCGGGCTCGTGAGGGCCGTCAGTATGGACTCAAGACCATGTGCTGGATACGCGTAGCGGATGGTGTTATGGAATTTGGTTCTACAGAGCTGATTCACCCACCTTGAATCTCATATCGGAGGAGAAAATAAAGAAAGATCAGTGGCCTATATGTTTTTCCTTCTCCTCCCTCTTCTGTGTTCATTTTTTTCCCCTTAAGAATATTTTTTGTTAAAAAAAAAAAAAATGATAGTAACTATTTGTATAGAAAATCATTGTCGATGTATGTTTAAGAGGTAATATCTTGTGTACAGTTGCATAAAAAAGCCCCATCTCAAGTTTAATTTGTTAGGATATACATTCATGTAAGAGATGTAATATATAGTTTATTTTATTTTATGAAAGATGTAATATATAGTTATATTCAATATATAGTTATACAAAATAATAAACTCAATGCAATTTTATGGACTTTATTAGATTAGGTTCAACTTACCGTTGTGTTTTTAGTACCCAGTTTGTTTTTTAAGCTAAATAAGTTATCCCAAATGAGTACTTTTTTTTTTTTTTTTTTGACAAACATCCCAAATGAGTGCTAAGCATATGATAGATTGACAATTCTCTTTTTTTTTTTTTTTTAATAAATATTTTTGTTTATTCAGATCAGGTATATAAGTCTTCTTATTGTTTCCTTTTATTGTGTAGTGTTCTTGAAATGTTATGATCAAATGGTGAGTTTTAATTAGTCTAACTTGTAAAAGTTTTTTATGTATCTTTAAATAAGAGATTTGAGTTTTAATCCCTCTTTATGTAGGGGTGGCACCATTTGAAGCTAAGGGGTTCAAATGAACTTATTATATAGATTTTTTTTAATTCCAATTTTTGTTTTGACCTCTTAAAATAAAATTTTGAATACCAAGAACTTAATTTTTTTTTTAACTCAGTTAAAATAAGCTTGAATATGATTTTTTTAACAATATTTTGGTCTTTTTAAACACACAAGAAAACTCCAATAACAAACCAATCTGATCTAACTTCTGGACCAAAAAAAAAAAAACCCAACAACAAAAATAAAAATTTGTTACTCTTAAAACTTATAAAGAAAAACCCATTTAGATCTTCACAAATTTGAAATAAATCAATCAAATGGTAGATTAGTGGATGAATGTGATTGTTTGGCTATGTACATTGAATGTGGATTTTCATATTTGGGTTTCCTTCCACACACTCCTCTCTATGTGCATGTTGGATAGATAATACCTTGGGGAGCCTTATTGAATGGTTTATATTTACCACTCATCCTTTTATCATAATTCAATGTAGGACTTCACTCAAATGTGTACACTCAACAATTTCCTCCCACATGTTAGTTTTCTCATCATTATTCAATGTGAAACTTTACTCACACGTGTACACCCACCAATCTATCACTCACATGTGAGTCTCTGCCTTATCCATGAGAACCTAGCACCTTTGCCTTATGGGATTTTTTCCTTTACTAGCGTGCGTCATCCATGAGCCTTCACATGTCAACCCATACGTCTTTTATCCATGGGAACTTCTCAATTGGCACTTCTAGCACCATTCACAATACTGTTTTGTTTGGTCTTTTTCCAAGATCATTTGTGTGAGCTCTATAGGCTTGTCTAGTGCAATATACAATCCTTGCTCCAATTGTGAAAGGAAGTTTGATAACCTTGCCACCTTTGTCTCACTCCACCATGGGCTCTGATATTGCCTGTTGGAAGATAAACATATTGTGGATACTTCTTGAGTAGTTAATATAACGTATATAGACACATTTAACCCAAAAGGTTTAGGATGCCTTAGTTTTATCCCCCGCCTTACCCCACACCTCTTGTAGCTCCTTTTCTATCTTGACATAAACATGTTTAATTTTTGGAAACTCAGTTGTATTTAATTGGAATGTACATGATAGAGATTACATGGACCAGATTTATGTTGATTCGTTTACTTGATCCCCCTTAATCCTTGAGTGTTCCAATGGTAAGGAAATAAAGTCTGTCTTATGATTTATAAGGTCTTTATATCGTTTCTCTCCTTATGTGTTTTATCTTGAATAAATCTACATCCTCTTTGTTTAATGAAATCTCTTTGAAGGCTATTAAGGTAATGGTCATTTAGTCCATGTTTGTGACTAATTTAACCAATAAGAGAGAAAAACCAAAAGAAATTATGTCAATTTGTTGGCACTTGATGGGGGTAATTGGGTTATGCTGGAAATAGAATCTGTTGGGGGCGAGAAAGACCTTGGGGAACCTCCAAGGTGTTATCTCCCCAATATAATCAAATCTGGTAGATCATAATTATTAATAAATAATAATAAATATTAAACTTAAGTGATAAAAATGAAAAAATTCAAATCTTTAACACTCTGAATGGGAGGAGAGAAAGGAATAGAAAAAAATAATTAAAGGAATTATATTAGACTACTCCTTTCATTCATTTTTTTAAGAGTTTTAATAGAGGAAATGTCATTTCCTTGTTTGGAAATTTAAGTGCGAGAGAATAAAATAATTAGGAGGAAACATTCATTCCTTTTTATTCTTCCAAAACTTTAAATTTTTATTTTCCAAAATTGAGAGGAATTAGAGGAAATATAATTTATTTTAATATAATTTTTACTAAAGTTCTCAAAATTTCCTTATACATGTAGATATTTATTTTAAAATAGAGGTCTAGTAGTAATATTATTAGAAAATAATTTTATTAATTTCTCTCTATATTACTTCTAAACAAAATTACTTACCTTCCATTGCTTTATTCTAAAACATTGAAACAAAATTATTTAATTGCATTCGTTAATTTCTTTTTTATTTATTTTCATTACTTAAATACATTTCATTCAATTCAATTCATTTCTGATTTACTTATTTTATTCTTTTATGAACTTTCAAACTAAGTGTATGGGTTGAAGGTGTAATTTTATATTTTATATTTTATTTAAAAAAAACACTTTTTAAGTTATCAGTCTTATTGCGTTTAGTTGAAAAAAAAGAAAAAGAAAAAAAGAACTCTAACATGTGATGATTACGCGTTTTCGTCGAAGTAAATTTCAGAGCAGTAGACGTGATTGTGGGAAGAAGTTTCCTATGAACTCCAATGCTCCTTTTTTTTTAAAAAAAATTTATTTTATTAGGATGCGCATAGAGGTACGAATTCAACGTTGTAATCCATTTCTAGTGAAAAAGAGAGCAATTTTTCCCTCCGTGTTTTTACTCTTTCCATTAAACGATTCTTTGCCAAGCTCAATACCAGCTGAAATGAAACAATTTTTTCACTTCGGTCCACTTTGGTCCATTCAATTCAGTTTGGTCTATTCGGTCCACAATAGTCTAATGCAGTCCACTTCAGTCTAATTTCGTCTATTCCGTCCATTTTGATCGACTCCGGTCTATTTCGGTCTACTTTAGTTCACTCTAGTCCATTCGGTCCATTTCAATACACTTACTTAAGATTAAGAAAAAATAGGTTTGGGTTGAAAGTATCTATTTTAAATATGAATTTATTAAAAAATATAGATCTCAAACTTGTTTAAAATTTTATTAAATTTAAGCAATCTGCATATGTTTAATAAATCCAATCTCATTTTAAACCCATTTATTTATTTATTTTCTTTAAAAAGAGGCAACTTAACATTACTTATTGTTAAGTTCTAACACACTATTAAGTCACACTCAAAACTTAGAGAGACTAAATTTATTCCTTAAGCTTGATATATATGATTATAATTATATATAATTTGTTCATTGGGATTTCAATGCTAGTGTAGCATTTCGGTTAATTTGGTCCTTCAGTCCAATTTAGTTAATTTTCGTCCATTTGGTCTATTCGGTCCACTTCAATCAATTTGGTTTACTTCAGTCCATTTCAGTCTTCTATGGTTTACTCTAGTCTATTTCAATGCACTTCCTTAAAAGTGAGAAAAAAAGAGCTTTGGTTGAGGATACCTATTTTAAATCTGAATTTATTGTAAAATATATATCTCAAACTAGTTTTAAATTATATTAATTTTTAGCTATTTAATAGAATGTTCAAAAAATATTGATAGATTAATATTACTCAATATGTGCAAGGTCTCAGGAGTAAATATAGTGGCTCTAAGGTTTGAATATGATTTAATAGTGTTAGACTATTTTGAATATATACCACTGTTAGCTTTTTTTAAGATTTTCTCTCCTCTCCCCATGTGTGTGTGTTAAAAATACTTAGTATTCTAAAAAAAATCTAATAATATTTTAGAACTTAACACTATTAATTACTATTATCATTAGTAAAATGTAAACCATGTAATAATAATATTAATAATCACTACAACAAACTTGACTTGTTTCAATCCACTTTTCTCAAGGGTTGACTAAAAAGTGCAGAAACCATCACTAAAAATTAGAGTGGGAGGATAAGTTTGATTAGCTTTATTCCAAGGGTTATTAAAATCCTCGAAATAAAACTATATAATTTTGTTTTGAGGAAATTTGTTTCAAAGGTTATCAAGGGCTTTCCAGACCCTTAAAATAATCTTTTTTAGGGCTTATAATACTTCTTTTAAGGGTTTTGACCCTCGAAACAAACTAATTTTGTTGTAATGAATCCAAAAGAACATTTAGATTATATCGCAAGATTGAGAGAGATAAATAAACGGTGGATAAATTTTATCATAAAGAAATTATGATAAAACGAAATGTCTAATCACATTTAGTCAACCATTAATAGCATTTGTCAAAACTTAGACCATGGCAATGAAGACGTAGATTAGGGGTTTGAAACTAAATTACAAGATTGTCACATTACATCTTAGAATAAGTGAGTGGCACCGAGATAGAAAACATCAAAATGACTCTATAATTAAGTAAAGACTAATCTACGAAGTGTTTTTTGAGTCATGACTTTGACTGCAGCGGCGGAGCTAGGATTTTAGTCTAGAGGGGGCAAAATTAAAAGACGATATTAAAAGTGAAATTTATCTAAAAAACATTAATCAACAATAATAACAAAATAATTAAACAATTGTAAGCAAATATGAATATATTTCATATTATTAAAATAAATAAACAAAAACAACCAATTCATAGCTATTAAAAAATTTACAAACTGATAGAGTAAAAATATGATTAGTATTACTTAAAAAATATAATGAATAAATGTTTGAAATTATTTTTTGTGATTGGTGACATGCCAATTTGTAAGACATAAGTAGTAAAATTTGTAATATCTCTAGTATCATTCAAAGATAAAATGCTGTGAAAAATATCATAAATAGTAAAAATTGTGTAAATAATGATATAAAAAAATAGTAAAATAAGTGATTTGGTCACTTTTAAGTTTTAACAAGTAGAAGTTTTTTTATTTATTTATTTTTTTTTCATGTGACTACTAATACAAAAAAAAAAAAAAAAAAAAAAATTAGGAGTCAGGGGGGGGGCAGGTGCCCCCTCCTCGCCCCCCTCTGGCTCCGCCAGTGACTTTGAGGATTTGTTCCTAAAAGTCGGTCAGTCAATAGTTTTAGTTAGCCCCTTGCTTTCTATTGTTTTGAAGATTAGTAAAGGGGAAAAAACAAAGTCTGATTCTTCTGAATATTCTTACCTACTCGTTTTCCATCTTAGTTGGAAACAGCAGATCAGTACTTGTGAAAAATTTTCATATGAAGTCCACTCCTTCTCTCTTTGTTTAAATGATGTTACCAGTTTTGGTCACACTAAGGATTGATCTTCCATTTTCTTTTGAGTTAGTTGATGGAATCCATTGCACTAGCCGATGTGTCTCTGCCTAGTACACCAGACAGAGAAGTACAAATTCCACTTTCTAATACTTCTATCTCTTCACTCTTTCCAGCAGCTAAGTCTGTGTCTGGTAGTAGTGATAGTTCATTATCTAATCAATCGCTAATTCCTGACTTCTCTCCTTCCATACCATACTTCGTTCCACCATACAATTCTCAGTCAAGCTCCGAATCTGCTCCAACCAAACAAATCTCTCCTTATTTCATATCATCACTATTTCCACCCAACCAGTCACAGCCAAATTCAGTATCTAGTGATAAATCACTTCACGGATCTGATCATTCGATACCCTCAATCTTCCAGCCAAACTATTCTTATTCCCCTTCAGATGAATCAACCAATCACCATCACTTGATTAAAACTGAAGAATATCATGTCCAGTGGCCTAATATAACGGGCTGGCGCTCAATCAAATTCAATTCCAATGTAGAGGAAGAGAAAATCATTCCTCGACAAGTTGAGGCAGCATTAAATCAGGCAAGTGAGAGGTGGACATATGCTATCTACTGGGAGTCAGACAGGCCATCCAATTCCCCTTTTGGGCACACTTTGAGTCCCGTCAAAGGGTTCTACAATGTCAGCGATTTCAAGTTTAAAGACAAGGCCGTCTCGTTCTTCCAGCTCAGGGAATCGTGGCGTGACAACTTAACCTTTCGCAGTATCCTACGTCAAGTTTTCAGGAGTTCGATCCCCATCTGGCGGGTCGGGGAGGACTGCCTGGCAGGCTCGTTGTACTACCGACCCCGCCAGGGCCACAAGCATGGACTCCGGACTATGTCTTGGATACGCATGGTGGACGGTGTCATGGAATTCGGCTCCACAGAGTTGATTCACCGAGCTTGAATCTTATACCAGAAACATCCCAGGAGAAATGAGAGGAAAAGGCAAAAGTAGATGATCAGTGAATATTCACCTTGTTAGAAATTAATCTTTTATAGCTCCATAAAATGTCTTTTTCTATCAATGCATGAATCTCGTATACAAAGCTAGAAGGTCCTGGTACATGTTGATTTGTCGATTACCATAAATGAAAGGTGGCATCGATAGTGATTACAACGATAATGTTCAAGATGATATTGTGGACGTGATAGCTGCACGTTCTTTATGCATTAAAAATTTTCTGTTGGTCTTTTATAGTATTTTTCTTTTGTTATAATAGCACATTTTCCCTTGAATCTCTAGAGTTGCAAATTATTTTATTCACATTTTACAAACTACTAATATGGCACACTCCAAATTAGCTATTGTGAAATTGAGTTTCCACCTCAAAAATTAAAATTAATCAAATGAAAATCTCACTACATCGTCTTAAAAAAAGAAAATTAAATCTGAAAAACCAATCCAGATTTCTCTCTTTGTCAACTCTCCACTAGAATCTCTTCATCTCTAATAAATCCAAAAAAACCCATTGCACAGACCATCCATTTTTCTCTCTCACTATTTCAATGGCAAGATTAGTTACAGAGATGAATAAAAAGACCATTTTGAAAGCGAAATCAATCTTTGTGTACCAAAATGAAAACCATCCATCTTTCTCTCCCAATATTTCAATGGCGAGATTAGTTACAAAGATGAATAAAAAGACAATTTTGAAAACGAAATCAAACTTTGTGCACCATGCAATTTAGTTTTATTAATTTTCAGCTATAAAAAAAACTCTTAGTTTGTATTTGGGGTTGGGGTTGATCTAGCATAATATTGTTTGCAGGAAAATTTGTTATGACTATATGACAGGTGTGATGTTATTTGGGAGAATGAGGAAAGAAGACCGAATTGAGTTAGATTCGACAATTACAAAAACCAAATTGAGGTGAAATGTTGGAAAAAAAGTGATAATGCAATTTGGTATAAAAAATACTGAAGTTTATGTGTAATTAGGCATTAAGATAATGATAATAATGCACATTCCTTCTGAAAGTTTTATATTGCACATCTACCCTAGCTGCTCGCAAGACATCTGATTTTTGCTTGCGAATTGCTTAGTAATGCACATACCTTTTGAAAGTTTTATTTTGCATTCCTTGAAAAGTGTAGCAAAGAGATGATATTTGAAGAGAAAATTTATAGTTTTATCATAATTATTCTCTCACATTTGTTGATGTATACTCTATATATTAGTGGTAGAATTAGGATTTCAGTTCAAGGGAAGCAAAATTAAAAGACAATATTATAAAAAAATAATTTAAAAATATCAATTCATATTAATAATATATCAATAAACAATTGTAAACAACTATAATTGTCATACAAAATCTAATATAATTGTAAACTATAATTTATTCTTTGTATCCAATTTAAATTATTCAACAACTATCGGTGTCCTTTCATATTTTGAAATTGCGCTACATGATTTCAATCCAAACCCTTTATTATAGTAAGTATCTTTCATAATCTCAATCAACTATAAATATATTTTTCACATCATTAAAATTAAAAAAGAAATAACCAATTCATAGTTACTACAATCAAATTTATTAAAGTATGAGATTGATCTAAATATATACAATTTAAACATCTAATTTGTTTCCTTAAAATAAATTGAGAAAATAAACCACTTTAAAAGTATTTAGAGAATAAACCTATTTATGTTGTATAATCTCATAGCATGAATGCTTTTGACAGTCTATAGAATTCAAACTTTTCTTTCTCTATTATTCTCAACAGTGAAAAAGTAAGAGAGTGTGAGAATTTTTTTTTTTTTTAAAGATAGTAAAGACTTTAGGTTTTAGTAAAGTACAAAGACATTAATTATTTTTGGTACACTAATTTAAGAATGTTGTAAAATTTTTATGATATTTTTTGTCGTTTCCCTAACATCACTTTTAACAAAAATTATATTCTGTATAATATTAATATGGGGTCCATTGAATGAAGTGCTGTGGCTGTGAGAAAGGGAGAAAAAAAAGATAGGGATTAGGGTGAAAATATAAAAGGGCAATCGGAATAGTGTGGTGTGGTGAAATTGTGCGTGACAGTGGCTAAACTAAAGTAAGAGTTTCGTGCCTTTTTCTTAGGTGCTAGGTCGCTTGATTATAATTGGATAGGATTTTGGCTTTTTTCTTATGCCAGTAGAATCATTTGGCTATTGTGGAAATGTTCCTTTAATTTTCTTTTTTGTTAGGAGGGGTAAGACCTTAAAAAGTTCAAATTTTTGCTCTCTCTCTCTCTCTCCCCGGCGCTCCGCCCTTGTTCTATATATGTCTATAATTTTATTGATATATATATATATACACATTACAACGTTGAAATAGGTGATTTGTTTGAACGATTTACTAACGAGTAGGAGAGAATCAATGCTGATGTAATTGTAGGTAAAGAATATATGATGACTGACCAAAGCTTATTCTTTTCTCTTGCTGAAAACCAAAACAAAAATTGTGGCATCTAACTTTCTTCAATATTGAATTTAGCTTCTAATGCAATTAGACAAAAAAGATGGCCTTTTAAATTATTTTTTCTCTTCCCGGTTCAACATATAGTATGAGAAGAAGATTTAAAAATAAAAACAAAATAAACACACTAAAATTTAAGCAGCATATGAAGATTCTCTCAGCACTTGGCAAGAATTAACGTGATCTAGTTGAACTTTCGGAAATCACATGCATGGCGTATACTGTAAGTCCAACGTTTTTTATTAATGTTATTCTCTACTTTTGTCACCGAAGTCGGTGTAAAAAGAGGATGTTCATGTTGACTTTGTTGTAGCCATGCAGGGTAACAGTCTGGTGAGAGATTGAAAGTTTCCCTACCTCTTTCAACGATTGAGATTTTTGCTTTTGTGTGTCGGTGGCTACCAGTTGAGAGTGGAAAATTATAATGTAGTCTCGTAATAGTACTCGAGACTCTCACATGAGTGATGGGCCTTCTGGTGGGTCCCACATGTGGGACCCATCCCTCATGTGAGAGATTGGACTTTGAGCAAATGACTTTAAAATAAATTAAGGGATGAACTTACATGTGTAACCAAAAAAATAATTCAAAGCTTTATTTTTGTATCTTACTCATTTCCATTAGGTTTCAGCTACCGTTGCTCAACTATCTTTAGGGAGTACTATTTAGTGCCCGTTTGTTTCAACGTTTTGAGCCCAAAAAGTCACTTTTTCAAAAAACCAGCTCTTTATGTGTGTTTGGTTAAGCACAAAACGCAACTTTTTGAAAAAAGTTGCATTTTGTATTTGGAAGAAACGCGCAAGCCAATTATGGAGCTTTGGAGGTCCATAACCAAAAAGATCATGCGCGTTCTGAAGCTATCCGTTGGGCTCTTCCAAAAATTACCAAATTACCCATGAAAAATCATCAGTTCTCACGCTAATGCTCAAGCCCTGACCTGAGAAATTTTTTTCTAGGAATAATCCTCAAAGGTACTGAAAATTACCAAATCACTAACGCCTCTCAGCTAAGGAAAATAATAATAATAACAACTATCCAAATCCAAACACACAAAAATTTATAACAAATTCCCAAATCAACTAAGGAAAAAAAAAATCAATCCCTTGCAAATTAGGATTCCTCAAAATGCAAAATAAAAAAACATCAGAATATACCAAAATCTTTCAAATGGAGTTCTGTGGACGGATGATTTCTTGACAACGGATGAGTAATTGGCCATCCCACACAAGGGTTTCTTGCGGTAGCTCTGTGGACAAATAAGTTCTTGCAGAGAAAAAAAAAAAAAAAAAAAAAGAAGGAAGAGGAGAGCTCCGTGGAATGTCTTGAGTAAGGACGAAGTGGCTGGAGGAAATGGCTAGGAAGAAGAGAGGAAAGAAGGAAAAAAAGAAAAGTGTAATACGTGGGTGGAGGAGAAAAAAAGAGTGGGAAAAAAAAAAGAAAAAAAAAAGGAAAAAAGATGTGGTGCAGTACGTGTGTGGAGGAGAAAAAAAGAGAGAAAGAAAAATGAAAAAAAGAAGAAGAAGAAAATGCTATTATAATATTTTCACAATAAATTTTAATATAGGAGAGAAAAAAATAATTTTTTAAGAAAGAGAAAAAAAATTATTTTAATAGTACGTTCAAATTAAAATTAGTATCAATTTTTATCACAATATTTTCACAATAAATCTTAAGTGGTAAGTTATTATTAGCTAATATTGGTGAGAAAAAAATAATTTTTATAGAAAGAGAAAAAAATAATTTTAATAGTACGCTCAAATTAAAATCAGTATCAATTTTTTATCACAATACTTTCACAATAAATCTTAAGTGGTAAGTTATTATTAGTTAATATTGGTGAGAAAATAATAATTTTTTTAGAAAGAGAAAAAAAGAATTGTAATAATACGTTCAAATTAAAATCAGTATCAATTATCACAATATTTTCACAATACTTTCACAATAAATCTTAAGTGACAAGTTATTATTAGCTAATATTGGTGAAAAAAAATAATTTCACAATATTGATTTAAGTATGAAATAAACTCCCTTATGTAGACATTATCATTTTTAGTAATTTACCCCTCAAACTGTCGCTTTTATAAGTGCTAGCCAAACACTCAGCTTTTTCAAAAAGTATTTTTTAACAGTTTTTATCAAAGACTCAGCTTTTTGAAAAATCACTTTTTCATTATGCATTTTTTAAAAACTCAACTTTTTCATTATGCACTTTTTCAAAATACCCAACCAAACTCACCCTTATTCCCAACATATTTGCTTATTGATTTTTTATATTTCTTAAATATTTTTTAAAAAACTAAAAACGAAATATAGAGTATATATGGGTCTTAAATGAAGAAAAGTAAGAGAAATAGTAAAAAATGAATGAAAAAAATAATACTTAAATAAAATATGGTTTAGAATTTCCTGAGTTAGACGAGTCAACGTTGCATATTAGAACTTTTTTTTTTCACCTAAAAAAGATGTCAATCTTAAAAGCGTAAACAATGTTGTTGAGTAATACAAAGTCTTATAAAATAATATGAAAATAATGTAATTAGTGTCACTTAAATAATATAATAAATGAATGTTTGAATTTTTTATTAATATTTTTTGTGATTAATTACACATATGTATATATAGTAAAATTTACAATATCCATAATAACACCCAATTAAATTCAGTCAACTGTTTGTGATTATTTATAGAACATGATTACTGGACAACATTGAACATTTCTTTTCTTTATATTATTAATTGCTTAAGTTCGAAAATTTTGATTATATTGATAACGTGTTTTCCCTATTTGAATGAAACTGCGGAGTAGTAGCCTCGATTATGTGAAGAAGTTTCCCTTGAAGAAGTTTCCCTCGATTAATTACACATTTGTATATATAGTAAAATTTACAATATCCATAATAACACCCAATTAAATTCAGTCAACTGTTTGTGATTATTTATAGAACATGATTACTGGACAACATTGAACATTTCTTTTCTTTATATTATTAATTGCTTAAGTTCGAAAATTTTGATTATATTGATAACGTGTTTTCCCTATTTGAATGAAACTGCGGAGTAGTAGCCTCGATTATGTGAAGAAGTTTCCCTTGAACTTCAAAGCTTCTATTTTTGTGTGTATCAAAAAAAAAAAAAAAGCTTCTACTTTTGTTTATATGATGTGCAATCCATCAGTAGGTTTTGGTCACATTAATCTTCCACATCTCGTTTTGGAGTAATAATTTGATGGAATCCATTTCCCCAACCGAAGTGTCTCTCAGTCTCAGTACACCAGTCATAGAGGTAAGAATTCCACGTTCTAATCCATATTCCGTGAAACGGAGAGAAATCTCTCCCTCCTTGTTTTCACTCTTTCCACCAAACGCTTCTCCGCCAAGCAGTGTACCAGTTGAAACAAAACACTTTTCTCCTAATTCCATACCATCATTCTTTCCACCTAACTCCTCTTCACCATTGCCAAACACTTTACCAGCTGAAACAAAACACTTTTCTCCTAATTCCATACCAAAATTCTTTCCACCCAACACGTCTCTGCCAATCTCATTATATGTGGAAAGGAATCACTTCTCTTCTTCCATACCATCATTTTTTCCACCCAACACCTCTTTGCCAAGCTCTGTATCTTCTCGAACCAAACACTTTTCTCTTTCCATACCATCAATTTTTCCACCCAATCAGTCTCAGTCAAATTCAGTATCTAGCGAAGTAGCAGTACTTCACGGATTTGCTGATTCCAGACCCTCATTAGTTTTTCCACCAAACATTCGGAATATTATTATACACAACTATTCTTCAAATCATGAAAAAACCCATCACCATGATCGTTCACAGTCGCCTAATAAAAATCGCTGGCGCTCAATCAACTTAGATGTCAAAAATGATGACGATGACGATGACGATGATGATGATGAGGGAGTCTTCCCACCAGAAGTTAAGGCGGAGTTCGAGCAGCTGGCCGGCGAGAGGTGGACCTACGCTATCTTTTGGGAGGCAGAGAGGTCGGGGGATTTCAGTCCGGCCAGAGGGTTCTACAATGTGGATGACCACAAGTTTAAAGACAAGGCCATCACATTCTTCCAGCTCAGGGATTCATGCTCTGAGACTGAGACAGTCGCCTTTGTCAGCTTCCTAGACCTAGTTTTCCGATCCGGGAACCCCATTTGGCTGTTAGGAGTGGATGACTTGGCAAGCTCGCTGTACTTCCAGGCCCACCAGGGCTATCAGTATGGACTCCAGACCATGTTCTGGATAGGCGTAGACCAAGGTGTCATGGAATTCGGCTCTACAGAGCTGATTGACTGAGCTTGAATCACATATAGGAGGAGAATATGAGAGGAGAAAATAGGAAGTTATAATGGCCCGAGTTCTTTTGCCATATTTTTACCTAAGTTCATGTATATAATAGATTAACAATAGTTTTTGTTTTCTCCTAAACTTAGTGTTTATTTTAGAACTATTGGCAGAGGACAGAAATGTAAGATTCTATACAAAGCAAGGAAATAGAAAAGCTAGAAAGAAAATGCACCTAAGGAAATAAAAAAGCTAAAATAGGAAAGAATCGTGGGTAGCAAAGCGTGTATAATATTATGAGTATCAATAAAACTTTCTTTTATTGAGAACTCAATTGTGTATTGTGTTTGAGTGTGGTTAGATTTTTTACAAAATATTTGATAAGATATTTTCTTCCCAAATGTTAAATTGATTATTCTGACAGAATTCTAAAACTCAATAATCGATATCACCATAAGTTTGATCCTAAACCAATCTAAACATAAGGAGAAGATGAGAAGTGACTTGGGTTTCACATTCTCAAGGAAGCTCAACAATTCTAACATTGAAAATTGGAGGTCATAGATTTAGTGTCTTAATAATAGGTAGTAATAATTATAGTCATCCATATTCTATAAAAAATAAAATTTATAATCATCCTGTAAATAAATTGAGAGATTAACGATTTTACAATACAAAGGTCTATACTCATGTATAGAGACAATAATTAGGCAACGGTATAACTGAATCTTTATAATAATGCTCAGCCAATATTTTTCATTGTGGGATCTAATAGCTAATATAATAAATTTACATTTCATCAATTGTTCAGTAAATTAATTATTTTAACTACAAACTTAGCACTAATATTACTATTTTCTTGCATGTTCTAATAAGTATTACTGTTTACTAAAAAAGAAAGGATGTTTATCCTATATTGGTTGTGTGTGTCTAGTGTAGTAGTGTCAGCTGTTTATAACCTCAATCTACAACTACAAAAGTTAGGCCCTTTTGTAATTGTATTTTGGTTAAATAATGTATTATAAACCTGATTTAAAACACTAATATTACTATTTTCATGTGTGTTTTAATAAGTATTACAATTTATTCAAAAAAAAAAAACTACAGACTTAGCAACTAACTTCAATAGTTTAACATGCTTTTATATGTGACAACTAACTTGAATTTGTTACTAATGCTTTGAGTCTTTTGACAACTAACTTGAATTTGTTAATCAATTTTACTTTAAATCAGATGATCAATTAATTCAATTTTAGTTTGAATAGGATGAACAATAATAGAAAATAAATCAACACACACACACACACACACACACACACGGGACGGAGCTAGAACTTGGAGTTAAGGAGCAGAAGTATAACAATTTTTTTTTGAAACTCCAAATAAACATTCATTTCATAAACCATCAACCAAAAAAAAAATTCACAAAATTATTGATTTTTAAGATATTACAATGCAATTATTTATGAAAATGGAACTCACCGTCTACAATTGTTACACACAATAGACAAGAACTATGCACACAAGCGTTCAACAACTAACCAATAAATTTTAAAGTTGCAAATAATCTCTTTACATATTTACCCCAAAAAATATCTCTTTAATGTTTTAAAAGACACTAAAATAATAGACAAAACATTAAACGGACAAAACTACAATAAAATACACAAAACATCATAGGCGTTGTGGGCATAAGAGTTGATGTCACTACAAGAAAAAAGATTTAATACAACGGAAAAAGTTGTTGCAATAACAACTAACGTCTTTGTAATAGGTGTTATTATAATGACAAAAAAGTCGATGCAAGTCGTTGCAATAAACTCCGAGCCAATAGGTTTATGCAACAATAAATTTTTGTTGCAATAAATTCCACATATTGCTACAATTTATTTTGAAAATCTCGTTGTAATAGGTTGATTTTGTTTTTAAAAAAAAATTAAAAGTAAATAATTCATTTTTTTAAATAATAATCTTTTCATTAACCTGTTTTGCAATTCAAAAACCATATCTTGGAACTATACTAACAAATTAAATATAAGCATAAAAGATTAAAAATTTGAAATACTTCATTTCAATACGTATGTCATAAAACACAAATATATACACAACTTGTTGAGTTTACATTCAATCACATAGTTTCAAAAAGTATGCAAAAATCAATACAACATGAAAGAGAAGTTTCTTTCTGAAGGCATTATCCAAGCATGCTTCACGACCATTTCATTGACTTAGCACCTATTTTGGAAAAAAGAAAAAAGAAAATAAGTATAAAGTTGAAAAACATCATACATACAACACAATGACACCAATATACACCATAATTGATTCTAAAAAAAATAAAGCACATATAAGACAATACTACTTGAAATCTATGCAATTAAACAAAGAAAAATCAAATTTAAATTTAAAGAGAATCAAAAGATTTCCTGAAAGTTAGAGAGAAAATCTTTAAACTGAAAAAGAGTCTCTTCAAGGAGACAATATGAATTAAGAGAGACTAAAATTTGAGAGAGAAAATTTAGAGTTAGTAGATATGAAAGTGAGATGGAAATTTGAGAGATAAGTTTTGTAGTTAGTGGATAAATTTGAATTTTGCAAAAAAAACAAAAAAAAAAAGGGAGATAGAGGTGGGTGAGATAAAGAGGGAAACTAAGATGAAAAAAAAAGGGGAAAAAATAAAGAGTTAGGTGTGGGTGTAAGTTAAATTTGAGATGATAAAAAATAGGGAGATAGATGTGGTGAGAGAAAGTGGGAAATTGAGATGAGAAGAAAAAAAGCAAGATGTGTGGGTGAGAGTGAGGAAATTAATGAAAAAAAAAATAACACCAATTTCTCAAATTTTCCCGCTACTCAATTACTCACCTTTACTACATTAACAAAATTTGTTGTGAAATAAAGATTTAACCTATTACAACAATATAGTTCGATGTGAAATAAAAAATTACATATCGCAACAACATATCTCAATGTAAAATAAGAGTTACCTATTACAACAACACATTTCGATATAACATAATAATTATTGTTACAATTTCATATTAATGTAATAAATTTAAGTCACTATTACAACAAAATTCAACCTAGAGATGCAATAGTATATATATTACATCCATTATTATAATTATTTTTGCAATAATACTTGTTGTATTATGTCTTTTTTCTTTTAGTGCATGTTGTGTTTGTTAGTCACAAGAGATGACAACTTTTTTACCTCTCTCTTTGACTCCCTCTCTAGTTTCTTCTAGTCTCTTCTATGTCTCTCCGTCCTTGCTTTCTTTAAGTTTTTTTCATAAGTCACAACACTATCAACACATATTTAAATCTAAGTTAATCAAATAAAGATTCAACATGAGAGGGATACCTCTGCTTTTGCTATTTTGCTGCAGACCTGCAATGCCACTGCTGAACTCCTTTGCTTGACTGTGTTCTGCTGTAAGTTAGGTTTTCCTTTTTTTTTTTTTTTTTTTTTTTTTTTTTGAATGGCTTAGAAATCGCCTTCTTTTTTTCTTTTATTATATTTGTGTCTTGCCGTAAGTTGGGTGTTTTCAACTCCTAGCCTAGTTAAATCTCTAGAATCGACTTTGATTTTTTTTTTTTTTGCTTGTGTTTGTTTTGGGGTGTTGTTTGGGCTTAATTTTTGTTGTTGGGCTATTTTTTTTTTAGTTTTAAAAAATATCAATAATATTGTTGAGAGGGGCAAAGTGCAATTTTATTGAAACAAATTGCTAAAAATAATCATTATATATCATTATATATATACTAAAAAACTATTAAAAAATTTTGGAGGGCCACTACCCCCCCCCCCCCCATGCGTCCAAAAATAGCTCCGTCCCTAACACACACACACACACACAAAGTCATTATCTAATTATGGAGAGAAACTCGTTAGATAAAAAAACTCTCTGGGGCCTAGCTTAGTATATGGAACCTACTATTAAAATAGCTCCATTACATAACAACTTACAAAACGTCTAGTTATGCAATGTACTTGTACGTGAGTCTCTAAATCCATCTAACAATATACTGCACTAATTAATTATGTTTACATGTCTTTAAACGCAAGTCATGACACCTACTGTAAGTCCAATCACTCGAACACTTCAAGGCCTTATGTAGATTTCTGATGGTCTCTATGATTTTTAGCACTCTAAAGCACTTAAACTCTCACTAAGTGCCCTTCCCATATATATATATATATATATATATGTATGTGTGTGTGTGTGTGTGTTTCTCAAATAAAAAAAAAGAATTCAGTATTGTTGAGTCATCCTATATCGGTAAGGTGTGATATTAAGAAGGAGTTTATTACTTGCTCCGCAACACTAACTGCCTTGGTGTTGGCGTGTGAGTGTATTTCCTTATCTCATCCCCCTTCGCCTGTGTGTGTGTGTTTCTAAAAAAAAAAAAACTCTCGCTAAGTGGTTTTGTGGAATTTTCTTATCAAGGATGTCCAATGGGAGAGGGTGAAGGTATGTGAGAATACATGATTTTATTTCTAGGGATAAAAAAGCCTCTATTTTCATTTTGTGGAGGTACAAAAAAGATTTAGTTTTTCCTCATGTTTGGTTGGGAGGATGGAAAAGTGAATGATGGAAAAACTCTTTTATTTGGTTGAAAAGAAAAATGAGATAATAGAAAATGTAATTTGTTTAAATTTATTTTCATGCCTCTATTACATAAAAAGATATTTTAAAAAAATTGATGTCCATATAAAAAAGGATAAGGATTTGCTGTAAATTAAGTTACAGCAACTCTTGTAAAAATGCACAAATGTCAATGCCTCAAATAGACACTTGTCTAGACTTATATTTAAATGAAAACTTTCATATCAAGATTGAATTTTTCACCACATAGTCACTTGATACATGTGCATTTTGCAAGAGTTACTGCAACTTAGTTTGCAGCAAATTCTTATCCTATATATATATAAAAAAAACCAACACACACATAAGTGGGAAGAGATGGGGCTTGATGGGTAATTTCCCATCAAACTCCCTCTTCTCATCACATTTTCTCCCCAAAATGAGGAGACTTTGAAACCATCACAAATGGTGGGCCATGAGAGAAAACTCATGAACCCCACCAAAATCTCTCCCTACTTTTCTCTCCCTATTTTTCATTCCCCCAATTTTCAACCCAACTAAACACACTCTTAATCAAGGAAGACAATTTTGTATTGTACCAGCTAGTACTACTGACATTTATTTACACTTTATGATACTTCACACAATATCATTACTTAATGCTTCATGTATTTGTTGGGAAAACACATGGAAAATATAGTTTTGTATCTCTCATATAAAAACACGCAACGGAATATAACGGATCTATTTCATTCATGTGAGATAGCATGCAACATATGAGTTTTAGAAACAAAGAACAAGGAAGCATACCTTGATGCAGCGAAATTCAAAACAAAAATGAATATTGGACTCAGGAAGCCTTTCAATCTTCACTCCAATTCCACAATTTGCCCAAGATGTGTGATCTCTTAATCAATTCTATATGTAATTGTTCAAGAGAATAACCAAGTGTCTCTTTAAACGGAAAACTCTTATCTATTTCTCACTTTTCAATCATACACATATTTATGTACATAACAGTTACTTTATTTAATAACTCTTATTAAATAAATAACTGATAATCTAATTGAGTTGACCTTTCGGTCCAGCACAAGTGGGTTTTAGTGTGTGGCTCAAAATGAGACCAAAAGAGACAAATAAAGCTCTAGTTACAATGACCTTTGGACTTATCTGTCAACTATTGACAAATCCAAAATTATCATTAATTATGTTTAATATCACTATATAAATATAATTACACTCTAGGCCTTATTAATAAATTATATTCCAAGACTTTATTAAACATATAACTTATTCGTTAAAATATTCGTAGTAATACAAAGTCATAATATATAATTGTCACTTTGAAGATTACTACATCTTGATCTTTGAGTATCTGTTTTAATCATTTAAGTTATTCATATATATTTTATGAAATCTAATTTCATAAAATACAAACTTTAGTAAATTATTACTAAAGTAGTTAAGCCTAACAGTTTGAATAACTAAACTCATTGAACTTATCTCAAAAATATATTTTATATCTTTATAAAGAGACTATAAATTCCATTGAGAATATGTGTTTCTTGAACATTACGTGTGGTTGTCCAACATATTGAGGTTTTGATCGTTTGTCTAGATCTCATTCCTAATATATTAAAGCAATTTACATTTCATGATCAAGTTCACTATTTCCTCAAGATTGAAAGTTTATGTAAATAAGAAGTTATGAGATTTATTATTCATTTTACAATCGTTAATAGTTCAATATATCTTATACACTTAAAACATATTAACATATCAACTAGAAGTCTTCACTTTTATGATAAAAAAAAATCATCTTAATTGATATATTATAGTCTTCACAGATAAAATATCCAATTTCACCACCGACTACGAACTAAGATTTTGAGTTTACAAAGCATTTGTGATTTATATATTCCGTGACTAAATCACATAAATCACATACTATACATTTCATGAACTATATAATAATGTCCAAATATTCACGCTACCATTATTTAATTTTAGATAATAATAAAACAAATTTATTAATAGAACATAATATCATAGCATACAATAGGATTTTAGAACATTAATCCTAACAGTATCCACACTTTATGCAGTTGTCTCTTTTAAAGTCAAGTATCCACACTATGCTTCATGCATTAAAGAGTGTGAACAAATGTAAAAGTAAAACCTTCAAAGCTCTTTCAAAATTTGATTTAATAAAACAGTCGGTCATAAAGTCTTTAGCCGGCCTGGAAACTGAAAACATTTATAATGAACTTCTACCAAACTCGGACAAAACCACGGAGCAATAGATGCTCAGGAAGTTTCCTATGAACTCCACAGCTTCTCTTTTTATTTATATAATGCTACCCTGCCCTCAGTATTATGCAATCCATTTGTAGGTCCTTCCCTCCCAGTTTTAGTCACATTAAATTTTCCCTTTTTGCCTTTTTCAATCACAAAATTATTTGATGGAAACCATTGCCGAAGCCCACATGTCTCTGCCAGATAGAGGAGCGAATTCCTACCATTTTTTCACTCTTTCCAGCAGCCAACTCCGTCTGATAGTAGTGATAGATCATTGTCTAATCGAACACTTCAACACTACTTGTCTCCATATTCCATAACATCGTTCTTTCCACCAAACAACTCTGTGTCAAGCTCTGTTTCTACTCAAACCATACACTTCCCTACGTCCATATCGTCACTATTTCCTCCCACGCAGTCTGTGGACTCTCAGCTAAATTCATCGTGTGGTGAAAGATCGAATCCCGGATTTGGTAATTCCATAACCTCAATCTTCCCGCCAAACTATTCTTATTCTAGTTCAATTGAATCAACCCAATACCACGATCAGTTTGGTTCAAACAAAAGCAAATTGAGTCATGAATTTAAAGATGTTACTGGTAGAACTGAACCTCATTTTCAGGAGCCTAATATAAATCGTTGGCGCTCATTTAAATTTCATATCTCCAACGAAGAGAGAATCTTCCAAAAGCAAGTTGAGGTTGAGTTGAGGCAGGCCTAGGAGAGGTGGACCTATGCTATCTACTGGGAGTTAGACAGGCCATCCCGTTCCCCTCTATGGGGCACTTTCAGTCAGGTCAAAGGGTTCTACAATGTGAACGATTACAAATTTAATGACAAGTCCATGGCCTTGTCGTTCTTCCAGCTCATGGATTCGTGGTTTAGCATCTTTGGCAGTGTCCTAAACCAAGTTTTCAGCACTTCGAGTCCCATCTGGGTGGTCGGGGAGGGCTGCCTGAAGAGCTCAAAGTACTACTAGGCCCGTGAGGGCCATCAGTATGGACTCCAGACCATGTCTTGGATATGAGTAGCAGATGGTGTCATGGAATTTGGCTCCACTGAGCTGATTTATCCATCTTGAAATATCGAGAACATTGATTGGTTGTCTGTCAATGACAGACCTTCTACTTAAGATAGTTTGGCCAAATGGAACGCAAAAACTGCATGTTCTCAAAAAATTTTAATTTGAGAACTTCTTCGAGCTCACTTTCTATAACCATTTCTATACAGAGCCAAAAGTGTAATCTATGGATTCAATTAAAGTTATATTAATTCTTTTTATTTTATACACGGTGAAGGAATCTAGTGCCACCAACCTTGATTGCTTTTCCTCTTAAATTTTTATGCTGTTTTGTTAAATTTTGATAGAGTGCCGAGCATAATTGATATTAGATTATAAAATTAGTTTTTAAGATTGTAAATTTCTTATATGATTTTATTTTTATTATAATTAGTTATCCAAGAAGGCATTTATAATTTTATTTTATGATTTGAGATGTTGATATTGTGTAGAAAAGAAACTTGTGTTTTTATTTTAATTATCCTTTGTGCTATTTTGTTTTGGTTAATAATTTTGAGATTTTTATAATTTCAAAATTATTGAAAAAATATTAATTTTTTTAGTTGAGCTCATTAATTCTTAATGAGTGGTGAATTCAAAATAATGCATTTTACGTCAAGTAATTTTTTGCATTATTCTTCAAATGACAAATACATTTTTCTTCTCTTTTCTTCCTTTTATAAAAAATTTCATGTGAAAAAATACAAGTTGACCTGACTAGACCAGAACCCAACGCGACCCGCTTGTTTGTCACGTCCAAATTATAGGGAAAATGAATCTATAATGTTGGTTGGATATTTTGAACTCAGAACCTTGTAAGTATCATGACACCTTAAAAATTATTTGAAGTTACCAAATATGTCCTAGAATATGAGAAATTGAGAAACATAAAAATAGTAATAATAATAAATAAATAAATTTACTTTTATAGACACAAAAGTTTTGATGATATATACATATGTATTTTCTTTTCTTTTTCTCTTTTGCTGATTTGGAAGATATCTTTCTAAAAACAGTCAGTCAAACGAGAGTCTGTAGTTAGCCGCAACATGCAAGTTTTTCCTCTCTGGAGGAAACCGCGGATCGGTAGTTGTGGGGAAGTTTGCTATGAATTTCACTCTCTCTTTCTCTCTGTTTAAATGATGTTACCGTCGTTGCTGTGGCTAGCCATTGATAGATAGGTCATAACTGACAATATTCTTCCATATTACAAAAAAATCTCAAATTTTTTCCACATAACTTGAAATTGTATACCTTATGGAAATGATGGTTTAGCATAAAGAATATCAGCAAAGCGCCAAGAGAGAAGTCTGGTCTGGATAGTGAAAGGGCTTGAGTGAAATGGTTAATGTGGGTAAAAGGAGCGTTTAAATTTGGGCAAAAGGATAGTGACTCATGAAGGTCAAGCTCGCATAAGCAAAGTACTGGCAAAATGTCAAGAAGGGCCTGGGCTTAGAAAGCTAAAGAAATTCAATGCACAAGTCCTAAATGTCTTTACCAAGTATAATGGTTAATGGATGATCACATCACATGACTTCCTTCCCCTCGACAAAAGAAACTGCTGTATAACCAAAACACAACTTTGTTTAAATAAATACAGTGGATCCAATCCATCGGTAGTGGATTCTCTCTCTCTCCTGTGCTCATTTTGTTTTTTCACATTATAAATAAAATCTTTGTTCCAAAAAAAAAAAAATCATAGTAACTATTTCTATGGTATATCATTGTCCACGCGTACGTGGTATGTCCCCCACCCCCAATTCACGCATATTTGATTATGTTTAGCTTAAAGTTATGGCGTTTTTTATGAATTTCACTAAAATTAAGGCCACTATAGGCAACGTTTTTTTAAAATTAACTAAATAGGTCATATCAATTGAGCATAAAGTACATAATAGATTAACATTCTTATTTATTACCGTTTATTCATGGGTACATGACCATTTTTTCCTCTTTTATTTATTTATTTTTAATCTATTTAAAACAAATAAAATAATTTAGTGTTTGAATGACTAATTTAAATCTCGCTTACTTTGAAAATTAACTGGCCTTTGGCATGTTAATTAATAAATTGGAATTATCATAGAACGGACCTTACAAATTCTGTTCTTACCCCCATTACGCTATTGCAGAAGCCAATTATTACCCTTGCCAAAAAAATAAAATCAAATCAAGAAAAACCGTAAACTTTGACCAAAATCCAACAGTTTGATTAAAGCGATTCTTTATCCTAATGTTCCATTTTAAATGATAGGTGGATTACCAAAACCAAACTTAATATGAATGAGATGTTGCAAAAACAATAAAACTTTCCAAACTTGAAATCTTAGCCCCAGATAGAATTAGGGTTTCGTTGAAACCCGACTATATCGATCTTCAAATTTATCGATTAAATTTATCATGGTCAGTAACAGGCAACCAAATTCTTAAAAAATTTACAAAATATATGTCACACAAAGAAACTCTAGAAAACCTTTAGAGGCCTGTCACTTCCAAAATTGATGTACAAAAAGCTCCAACCAAAGCACGTTCTTAAAGTAGGAGTCATAAGCTCTCCAACAGCTAGCATGTGTCACATCCATTTCTGAGTTCGATAAGGTCTCCATGCAATTTCACTTCGATAACCGAAGAAGTTTATGACTAGGGAGCCATAATTTTCACAAACGTTATTCGATTCATTCAAACTTACACTCTGTTTGTTTCGTCACACACTTTATCTTGAAAATCGGTCATTTTTCAAAGGGTATTTTCTAGAAAACCATTTTATTTTCCTATATTTGGTATTAACTTTAAAAATTAGCTTAAAATGTTTAATGGTGTTTGACATGCACAAAAAATCACTAACATTTCTTGTATAATTCAAAACATATATAAAATGTATATTGTGTAAAACAACTACATGATCAATATTAAATAGAAAATAACCAAGAGTCTTGTTGTTCAATTGGTTGACACTTTCTAATGTTTTTAACAAAGACATCTACATACATACATACATACATACATACATACATACATATATATATATATATATATTATTACACTTAAAACATTACAAAAAATTATAACGTTTATATAATTTTTTATAATTCTATATGTGATAGCCAAAGGAAATCCAAGTAGGAAAAAAAAAAAAAAAATCAAATTGTTGTCCTCCATCTAACGTAGCACCATGAAGGTTGAAATAGTTTTTTTTTTTTTTTTTTTACGCAATAGCGCTATAGGATGCACTTCCTCAGTAGTTGTAGAAACCATCTAGATTAGCCTATTAGCTTTGGTGAGTGAGTTGTTGAATTTGTTACTGCACAAGGCATTGATGAGCTTTGTGACAATGGAACACATTGGATTTGGAAACCTCATTAGACACCATCTAAAGAGAAATTGCAAAGGAAAACAGAGAAAGACAACAAGAGAAGTGAGAGAGAGACATAAAGATTATTTTCCAAAAAAATTTAGTAGAAACATTCGGTAAAAAATAAGATTTCTTTTCAATAGAGTTTTCCATTGACTAAAGATTTTTTTTTTTTTTTTTTTTTTTTATCTATTTTCTTTTATAACACCAAACATTGAAAAACACAAAAAAAAAAAAAAAATTATTTTTACATAAGATTTTCTATCGAAACAAATTGAAGATTATTGTCATTGTAAATTTGTGATGAGATTTTATTATCATAATAATCTAAAAAGAATAAGAAATTTGAATAAATAATTTGAAACATTTTAGTAATACCCAAAAAAGGGAAAAACTTAACATATTACAACAAAAAATTGAAGAATATAGGCCATTTAAAAATAATAATAATATCTTTGCTAAAAAAATAATAATAATAATATCAATCAAACACGGTCAAGTTTCTATATATATATATATATAAACTCCACAATAGTAAAACAATATATATATATATATATATATATATATATATAAACTCTACAATGGTAAAACAATATATTTATAGATATATATAGATGAAAAATATTTTTAAAAATAGTTTAATTTTTAAGAAAAAAATATCTTCAATAATTTTTTTAAAAATAAACTATACACTAAACAACAACACAAAATAACATATATTAACATGCATCACCTTAATTTGTTACTAGTTAATTACTTTAGGTTATTGTTCAAGAGGATGCAAAACAGATGCAATCAATGGGTGATGTATTAAGGTGAGTTTCTTACTGAAATACTCCGCTGAAAATTGATCAAAACTATCGTCTTAAAGCACAGCACGGGTACCCTTTTCAGTTTTCTCTGACAAGAAATTTAAAAATTCGAGAATTTCTCCGACCTCTCTTTCTATTGCCTTTCCATTCCTAGACACAGTGAAAACTATTAGTCAACAAATGCGACAAAAATTATTTTAATTATTTAAAATATATATATATATATAAAGGACAAAAGAGCGAGTCCAAATCTTCTGTCTCATTTTTTCCTGCCTCACTCTATTCTCCACCAATAAAAATTTGTCACGTGTTCATCTAATTAATTAAATACTATCATTATTGACTTATTAATGCTACGGTTATTAATTAATAGTAGTATTTAAGTAATTAGGTGAACACGTGACAAGTTTTTATTGGTAGAGTATAGAGTGGAGCAGGAAAAGTGAGACAAAAGATTTGGACTCCAAAAGAGCCACCAATGCTGACTGCCCAGACAGCTCAACCAAAAAAAAAAAAAAAATGAAACATTTTTGTTTTTTTCCGCCCTTCTTCCTACCAAACACCCGTTAAAAACATACTCTCCACATTTATCTCGTGGTCAATTTTTTATTTATAAGGAAAAAAAAAAGTAGAGAGAGAGAAAGAGCCGTGTTAAGTGTTAACAGATGGGTTGGTGGGTATTTAATGGATTTGCCACTTTCTCTGGTTAAGAGCATTCTCATTAAGAATTTTAAAATTTTTAACACTTAACACTTCAAAAACTTACTTTATTAATTATACCATCCACTTTAAGATACATTAAATATCAAAATTTCTATATATTTTATCATTTCATTTAAATAATATAAACTACCCATTAAAATAATAATAAATCATCTACACAAAAACTATAGCTACCAGCCAACTAGATCGGTGAACCAAAACTCATCACGCACATGCAAAACCAGTAGATCGGTGACCCACAACCCATGCCGAACCTCCACCACGACCATTGGATCGTCGGACCCACGACCCATGCCTATCGGACCACAATCGCCGACCATCGAACCATCACCGCCACCACCCACGACCATCAAACCATTCAATCAGACCCAAACCCATCAAACCACGACCCTGACCATCGGACCACGAACCATGGGACAGAGAAGAGAGAAGAGGGAAGAAAGGAGTGATAGGAAAGAGAAATAGAAATGGAAATAGATTCGTTGGTGATGAATAAAAAAACCTTTTTTTTTTCTTTTTTTTTTTGCAATTCAGTTACAGTGAGCTTGTATTGATACAAGCCCACTGTAGCTTCATGCTAAATCTTTTAGAATTTAGAATGTTTGATGGATGTGTATTTTTATGATTTGAGGTGCTAAAAAATAGCATTTAGCATTTTTAAAACCCTTAATGGGAATACTCTAATAGAGTTTATTGTTTTATATTTTATTATTAATTAGGTAGTTGTAGAGTATTTTAGGTACTAAAGAGTAGAGAGCCATGCCGTAGTCACAAAACATAGATATCTTCTTTCCTTTTTAAGGAAGACTTACATAGTTACATAACATACTGATCATTAAAAATAATAATAAAAATAATATTTTATATATATATATATATATAAAAGAAGTGTACAATAATATTTAATATATAATTTTAAAATATTAAATAATAATTAATTTTAGTACAAATTTCTTATTACCTATTGTTAATTTCATACTAAATAGTTATAAACTATTAAACTTACTATATATATTTAGATTCATTATTTTACTTTTCTGGATATAAGGTCATCTTTTACATTTTGGTATTTTTTATTTTATAAATATAAGACGTAAAATGCTAAAAACTTACATAAATTGTTTAAAAAGATGTTATATATTTTTAAGCATACATATTTATTACTATTAGTTCATTATTAGTATATGAAAAATTATTATTATTATTATTTATATAATTTAAAAATTATTAATGAAATCAAATTCTATATGACATCATTGATTCGACCACTAGTTTGACCCTAGCCAAACCATAAAACTAATAACAACTAAGAAGTCCTTTTTTTCTTTTTCTTTTTTAATTGTACCAATTGTTAAAACCATGGGTTTATTGCAATTTTCCATATAATCAAAATGTCACACAAATTTAACAAAATAAAATTAGGACTTGCCCACATTGCTAACTTATAAAATTTGGATCGATTTGCCCACTATTATTATTATTATTTTTTGTGTGCATATACTCAAGCCGCATAGCTTGAAATCATCGGTCCATCTTTGCTATTAAGGCAATTCTTAATAAATCATATTAGGAAAGTTTTAAACACTACTTTCATGTGAAATATAAAAAGTTATTAGAAAAATTAATTACTTTATTATTTCCTCATAAAATATCTATAAAAATAGTTTCTAAATCAATTAACTTAGAATATCCATTAATATATCCTTTATTTATTTCATTCAATTTCGGGCGACTTACAAACTTCAGCTTCAAACCGTGAGCCATAAAGAAACTAGAAAACCCAAAGAAGCTAAATTTGTCTTTCACAATACACCAAAAATGAATGACTTACTTTTGCCCTTAGAACATAATATTTATATTGCTTTTGGCAAAAGTCAGTCAATGATAAAGTTAGAAATGAAATTTATTCTATTTTAAAATCCCACTACCTCACATTTCTTATCCACATAATTTTTCGGTGTTATCATGGACGTGTTATAGTTACAACTTCTCACAATCATTTATGTATTTATTTTGTAGGTACGTGATTACGTTATGAGTTGTGCTAAAATCATTAAAAATAACATAATTTTGTGTCACAACTCGCCACGTGATGAGTTGCATTGAGTGAAGGAGTGTCTGTAGATCATGTGAGAACACATTTTCACCCATCACAACTCATCAGGTGTGACTATAAAGTTGTGCCATTTTGGATGGTCTCATCATTTTCCTTCGTTTACGGGTTAAAAAAAAATAGTACCTCCAAACACGCGCATGATTGCGTACGCTAGTGTGTGTATGTATAGTCATTCTCAGTCGCTTTAGCTATGCAATCTGCAACCACATAGTTGTGCTGTGAAATTCACTTAACTTAGTACTCCGGTCAATGCATTACATTTTCTGTTGAAGGCTTGAAGCACTCGTCAGACTCAACCAACAAATCCTGCTGCTTTTGCCAATTCACAACGCCTTTCTCACTGGTAAGTTATAACTTCTTATTAGTAATTTTGTCATAGTCCTCGTGATCTAAAAGTGGAAGACTATGTTCAGTGCTTCTCTGTTATTCGAATAGCATTTTTCTTTTTATTTTATGATTTGCTTGCAGCTATTTTTCGATTGTTCATTTTCATTTTTTGGCTGTTTTCATTTTTCTATGAAAATTGAAAACGAAAACCTTTTTTTCTATTTTCTAGTTTTGTACATTAAGCAAATAAGCCAAAAAGCTAAAAGCAAAGCAGGAGCCGATCTTTGTTGTTGCATCTGGCAGCACCTATTTGTGAAGATCTGTATCTAATCCCAAAATTTTGGAAGTAAAACTTGGCTGTTGTTGTTGTTGTCGTTGTTGTTTAATTTGATTATGACACAGTTTGTTCAGGCCATATATGATGTTTGCATTCTCATTCAACTAGAAAGAACGAGGCTATAATGATTATTCTGTTATTGTGTTCTTAATGTAACTAGGTTCAACCGTTCAAGTTGTGCTGCCACTTCCCTGTACTACTAGTTGAAAACTTTAGAGCCAAAACCCTTATTGAATTATGGCCTAAGAAATTGGACTAGGACAAGGAACAACTTTGAAAAGAAACTGGAAAACCAGAATATATTACCTCGAATTCATTAAGAGAATTTAAGCCCAAGTCCTGAGATTGTCCTATTGTAAAAAATGAGAGTTAGCTCTGAAAAGTATTAGCTGATTGTAATGTAGCCCAAGTATAGTCACAGGTCAATGAATGATTTACTTTTTATGTGATGAAGATGTAGCTTGATCACCAAGATTAAGAAACGAAAGTCTTCTTTTGTGGCTATACCTTTGGACTCATTTTCTTGAGCTTGTTTGCCATAATTCTGAGTCAAATTAAAACGGTTAGATCCAAATCAATTGCATGCCCATATGCATATGCGTGCATACTCACACACATATTGGCGCACATGTGCTTCATTTATGTCTCATATGATTTGATTTCTATAACAGTTAAACGAAGATGCCTCCTAAAAGAAGAGGAGAGATAGAGGTGACTACAAAGGAGAGAGTGAATTCATCGCCTCCAACTTATTTTCAATCTCCATCTCCCTCGAGTTGCGAACCTGCTCTTGGACTTCAGATCAATCTAACAAGACAGAAATCATATTCCTTTGATGAGGGGTCAAGCTTTCATCAGCTGCCTATATGTAATTCTAACTCCAGCAATCAACTCTCTGCACTGCCTTTCTCTCATAGAATAGATCTTAGCACTTCAATTCCAGGACCCAGTATTGGAGCCATGCCAATGGAAGAAGACATTTGTCTGGATGCTGCGGGATTAAGTACTCAAACACCTAGTGGATCACAAATTGAATGTGCAACACCCAATAGAGAATTGCCAGATCCAATTCTTTGTGACGGTAAGTATCGCTATTTGTGGAGTAATATTTGCAGAAAGCTCTGTACATTGTACTAGAGTAATTGCCCAAATAGTGCTTGCTAGATAGCTTTTGGGTTTTTGCCTGGTCAGAGTCCTATATTAGCCCTCAATGCTAATCACATGCATTATTACTCCAGCTAGGAAACGTTGATGGAACTTGTTTGTGAAGTGTGAACACTAATTTGTATTGGATCATGTATATAGTTAAGTTATATCACTTTACATATCTATAACATATATATGGAGATGTGATTTGCAGAAAATCTTAAATAATTGCAAGGTCCTATATAACTCATATGAATACTTAGTATGTAATTTCAGACAGCCAAGCATGTAGCATCTATTTTGGCTCACATTGTACCATCCATCTTCATGGAGAAAGCTAACTTAAACTTCTGATTCTGAAACTTTGCCTGTCAAGTGAAAAAACAGTTTAAAAGGGTAGATGCAGTTACTGCAGTACTTAAATCTACCTTCAATCTCTGATGCAATATCAATAACCTAGAGACTTGTTTAGTGTTTCTGGCTAGGAACGTAAAAATGTTGCCTCTGTTGGCCCAGGTTGTGCACGTGTTTTAGGTTACTCACATATCTGTTTTTCACTGAATGAAGGCCCTTAAATTAGATTGGGTCCCTTAGCTTTAAAGCTGATGGAAGGTCAACTATATTGATCTCTTACCTTAATTAGGACAGATTGCTTCATTAAATGTACTGGGTTTTGCATGCTGGTTTGCATGGACATGCCTAAATCATTACCCTGCCATTTGCTTCCTCATCTATAGTTCAAAGGTTTTTTTTTTTTTTTTTTTAAAATTTATTTTATTGTATATATATATATATATATATATATAATTTTATTATTAACTTTTTGTATTAAAACAGGATCTTGTTAAGTTTTAGACCCCAAATGTTGATTGTAGTGCGAATTAATCAAGATAATTCAATTGATCCGATTAATACAATAGGATCTTGTGGCATGGCAATCTCTATCATGTGATAAATTTTGAGAAGGCAGGGAAAAAGATTTGGGAATCGTATGGCCATTGGGGTAGATATTGTTTGACAAAATTCTTATACATTTTTCTCATGCTTGAAAATTTTCAGAGAAAAGAAGGGAGCTATACCTCTCCCTATGTGTACCTTTATATCAAGCTGCAATCAAAGGAGACTGGAAAGTTGCTAAAGGTGTCATTGACCAATATCCAGATATTGTTCGTGTTGCGATAACCAGAAAGGGGGAGACAGCTCTGAATATTGCTGCTGCAGCAAAACGCACTGCTTTTGTAAAGGAACTGGTTAAACATATGAAGAAAGAGGATCTAGCCTTGAAAAATAAAGATGACAACACTGCTATTTGTTTTGCTGCCGCATCAGGAATTGTGGAAATTGCTAAGATCATGGTGGAAGAAAACGAAGACCTTCCTATGATTAAAGGTAATAAAGGAATGAGACCCATACACATGGCAGCTTTGTTTGGACACAGGAATATGGTAAAATACCTCTATTCTGTTACTAATTTTGGAAGCCTAGCTCGTGAGGAACAAATTAGCCTCTTTCTTGGTACTATTTCAGCTGATTTATACGGTACGATGCACTTTCAACTAGATGTTAGTATGGCATGAGATAATCTTCTTTAATAGCCTCACCTTTTTGGCATTTTTTGAAATGATTTTTCATGCTGTAGCCTCTCACTAGCCATTGCCCTTTTAGAGGGTGCTAATTTTGTCTGTACCAGGCTGATTCTAATTTACTGATAATTAGGATATGAATGTTTGTTTGATGCCCAGGATAAAAATATTTGGGCCACTGAGTGTAATTCTTGTAACTAGTGGAAAGGTAGTAGCATATCTGCATTGCAAGTTAATTCATTCTCTAGTTTGGATTGGATTATTATCAAAAATGTCCTCCAAGAATGTTTAGATTTTCAAAAACCATTGTTAAATATATGTAACCAAAGCTACACAACATAGTCATTTGTTTTATTCATTTATCAAGTATTGATGCATTGCTTTAAGAAGCACCTCATTCTATGTGAAAGCTATATATCATAAATACCTTAAACCATAAAATCCTATTACGCCAATTGAATATGTCACATCTGATTTATATAAATTAGCATATGAAAATGGGATTTATAAGCTAGCTGATGAATTCCACACCCCCCAAAGTACTTCAATAAATTGCTGCTCTTGATTTTGATATAAGACAATTTCAACATGCTTTGCATTCACTGCTAAAATTCCTTTACACCTGAATATGTGTAAGAGTTAAGAGGTAATGTATGTCTCTGATAGTGAACAACTGTGTTGTACAGATCTAGCTTTACAAATATTGGAAGTGGACAAATCATTAGCCTATGCTCAAGATAAAAATGGTGAGACTGCCTTGCATGTTTTGGCTCGAAAGCCTTCAACAATTGCGAACAAAAGTGATCTGGGAATCTGGAAAAGAAGCATAAATTCATGTTAGTTTGTTAAGCGCTTTCTTCTTCTTCCTTTATTTTATTTTATTTTATTTTTTGGAATTTTTGAGCCGTCTCAAAATCTCTTGGCAAACTATCCATGCTGACCATGAAAGTTTTGGGCAAATACATTTCGCCTGAGTCTTACTACATATAGGCAAGTAGACTTGATTAGTAAGCCACTCTACACCTTGATTACATGTTCCCTTTGGCATTGAGATCATGGTACATGCCTTAAAAAGTTCAGATGGTATAAAATGCCCTATTTGATTCTCCAAGGGCTCATCTATATTTCCCCTGAAGTCTCTAGGGACATGCAACTGGTAAAAGTTCTCAACTGAATAGGATGCTATAAATAATTTAATCGTTATTTTAGAATAGACATCTCATTTATTTTATGTCATTTTTGTGTAATTCTATATTTGAATTAACATTTAATTCTACCTATAGGTTTCGAATGGATATATCACAAAGATCTGATGCAGACGTTAGCCCATCAACTAGTCAAAAAACTTTGGGAACATGTTCTACATTTGCAAGACAGGGAAATTTCAAAACTTATTAAAACACCTTCAAAACTACTCTTTGATGCGGCAGAATTAGGCAATGTAGAGTTTCTGATTATCCTTATTCGCGCATATCCTGATCTGATATGGAAAGTTGATCAAAATAATCGAAGTTTGTTTCATATTGCGGTTCTTTATCGTCAGGAGGCCATCTTTAATCTAATATATGAGATTGGAGCAATTAAAGATTTGATAGCAGCATATAAGGATAAAAATAATAATGATAACAATAATATCCTGCATCTAGCTGGAAACTTGGCACCACTTAGTCGACGTCAAATTGTATCAGGAGCTGCACTTCAAATGCAAAGAGAGCTATTGTGGTTTCAGGTAAATAATAACTGTAATCATTTGCCTTCCATTTATTTGGGTTAATTGCAAATAACAGTTTTGAAAGTGATATTTTTGTAATAGCTTGAATTGGACCTTCTATTGATTATCTTGTATCAGTATAACTTTGATTCAACGTCCATTATAGGCAGTGGAAAAAATTGTGCCACCTTCATATATTAAGATGAGGAATTCAAAAAACCAAACACCCAAGGAGCTATTTGCTGAGGAGCACAAGAAGTTGTTAAAAGAAGGAGAGAAGTGGATGAAGAGCACTGCAACTTCATGCATGCTTGTTGCAACGCTCATTGCCACTGTGGTATTTGCTGCAGTTATTACAGTACCGGGAGGAGAAAATAATAATACAGGTGTTCCTATATTTCTAAGAGAGAAGTGGTTTTTTATTTTTCTCATATCGGATGCAATAGCACTATTCTCTTCCTCAGCTTCAATAATAATGTTCTTGTCCATTCTTACGTCACGTTATGCAGAAAACGATTTTCTTATATCACTACCCACAAGGTTGATGTTTGGAATCTCGACACTGTTTATCTCTATTGCTACAATGGTGCTAGCCTATACTGGAGCCATCTTTCTGATCCATGATCATAAATATGTTTGGGTTCCTACCCTTATTGTGTTTCTTGCTTGTGCTACAGTCACATTATTTGCTTGGCAACATTTTCATCTTTGGGTTGATACAATCCGCTCAACCTATTGGTCTAGGTTTCTCTTTCGGCCATTTAAACATAGGCTTTACAATTGAGTTGTCAAATTTGCCGATGTACTTATGGATATTGGATAAAAATCCTTTATCTCACTTTGACTGTTTTAGTTTATGCTTTATAGACTACAATTTGTTTTGTCTACTATGTGCATATTTTCTTTCAATTTAAATCTTGATTACTTTATAATATTAAGAAAATTAATATGTGACAAGTTGTGATTAGTGAAACATAAACTGAAACAACCGAAATGGGATAGAGGATTTTTATTTGGCAACTGCTAGATCTTTAGTTTCCTTAGTTTTTTTTTCTCTAAATGCTAAAGAAAGAATAATTTTGGTTTTATCATCCAAATCAAAGATGGTTTTAATAACAGTAGCATCTTCTTGGCGTAAAATGTTAGAATAAAATTCTAACCTTTTAGCACCATGTTCCGGAACCCAGTGACACAAAGGAGGGAAATAGCTTTTTGCAATCTGGAGAGGGTTCTTAATTGCAGCTCAGCTTGGTTCAACAAAAAATAGGTTTTGGAAGTATTGTTTTTTAACATATTGTGAAGCATTGGATTTTCTTGGGTAAATAGTTCGGACAGGCTGGTTAACAGAGGTTAAACTTATGCTGATCCTTTAATATATTCAATATCAAAATCAAAAACACTTAAAATAGCTTGCCATCTTGCAAAAATATGTTTGGAAGCAATATTCTCAACATCTTTTTCAATAACGTACTTAGCACTTTTACAATCAATTCTTAATAAAAATTTTTGGTTTAACAAATCACTTTGGAATTTTGAAATGCATAGTACTATAGATAAAATTTATTTCTTTATAGTGCTATAGTTTAATTGTGCCGCATTCCAGACACCAGAGTAGAAGCGAACAATTTGCTCAGAAGAATCAGGCGAAACTTTTTGTTTTAGAATGCCCCCATAACCAATGTCTGAGGCATCAGTTTCGATAATTTTGAAGGCGTTAACAGTTGGGATACCAAGACAAGGCAGAGTTTTAACATGGGATTTGATCTTTTTAACAAGAGAAGTATGAATATCAGACCAAGGAGGAGGATTACTGTGTAACCGATCAAAAAGTGGTTTGCATTGTTTTCTCAAACTTTTGTAAAAATCAGCAACATAATTTAAGGATCCAAGAAACCTTTGAAGTTGAGTTTTGTCAATAATTTCATCAGGAAATTTATCAGCAAATTGAATGGCTCGATCAATAGGACGAATCTGTCCTTCGAAAATGTCATATCCAAGAAATCTGACTTTGGTTTGAAACAGTTTGACTTTTTTGGCAGAGACAACAAGACCATTTCTTTTGATAGTGTCCAGAAACGAGTACAAATGTTTCCAGTGTTCACTAATGGAGTTGGAGAAGATCAGAACATCATCAATATAAACAATAGTGAAATGGCTGAGAGAATTGAAAATATCATTCATAATGTTTTGGAATTCACTAGGAGCATTTTTTAGACCAAAGGGCATAACATTCCACTCATAGTGACCAAAGGGTGTGGTAAAAGCAGTTTTGTACCTATCCTTCTCACTAACCTGAACTTGCCAAAATCCAGATTTCATATCAAATTTGGAAAATATGACAGCATCGCTCAGCCGATGAACAAGATCATTTTTATTGGGGATAGGGTACCTGATCTACTCTAAGACTTTGTTTAAAGGTTTGTAGTTAATCACAAGGCGAGGGGTACCTCTCTCAAGTTCAGCATTTTTCTGGACATAGAAAGCTGCACAAGACCAAGGAGACTTGCTGTTTCTAATAAGTTTTTTCTTGAGCAAATCATTGATCTCTTTTTTACAAAATTCAATAGTTTCAGCATTCATTTGAATAGGACGAGCTTTAGTAGGAATATTCTTCTCATTAAAATCTTTGGCATAAGGCAAGTTAACAATGTGTTTCTTTCTGTGCCAAAAAGCATTAGGAATTTCATAACAAACATCACTTATTAATATTTTTTGAAAATTAACAATTTTGGATTGAAGCAATTTATCAGAAAGTTGTTCAACAATTTTCTTGTACCTAACTTCTTGTTGAAGGGAGTTGAGGTGTTTGACTTTAGCATGGATCAAATTAACCTTATCCAAAAGATTGGTTTGCACATGATGAAGAATATGATGAAAACACTCCTGACCTAGGAGCCTGATTTGTTTAGCCTGCATAAAGGCTACTGATGTTACAATATTCACTCAAGAGTAAAAATGTTTACTAAAGTTATCATGATTATAGTGCTGACCACTTTTGGCACTACCAGCCATCCTACTTTCGGTCTCAAAAGCCGATTTGATTCTTTCTGGATATTGCGCTCCTAATGCCCCTCACGGGTCCTGATGAGAATAGTAAAATGTCATTATTTACTTTGTACTGTTTACTACTTTATTCACTTATATAAGGGGGGTTGTCCCTTATTGTTAAACTCAGAATCTTTTTCTAGGATTTCCCTTAGAACTCTCTCTAGGACCTCCTTAGATCAAGATATCTCAATACAAAGTTTGTAACTAGGAACCAGGACTAGCTTTCAAGCCTTGTACTATTTACCCAACCTGTTGATCACTGTAATCTTGTTGCTACTACTACTGTAAGTACTTTGATGTATATTCAGTAAACAATTGTTGTTTTCAATACTTTGAATTATTTTGATATACAACTGCTTGGCTGGTTCTACCACCTTACTTTCAATTATTATTTACTTTGAATTAATCCATATATCTGCTATCTGTTGTGCTTCCGCCTTCTGCGCTGTCGTCCTTCCCCCTTTATGGTATCAGAGCCATTCTTTCCTTGGCCGATAGTGTTGTTGTGTCTTTCATCTTCTGTTCGTGTCTACCTGACCTTGTGATACTTTGTTGTTGTGTCGATCTCACCGTCGTTGGCACCACCGCCATTGTAAAAAGTCCCAGATCCGAACAGTAAGGCCCGTGAAGCCAGGAGAGCGTGAGGGCGTGAGAGGAATAGGGTTGATGTCCGGTATGTGTTACGAAATGCAACGGTTGTGAGAAAAACATAATAATTGAGTGTTATAACCAAGTTAGATATTGATAGGATGTGGAGATCCGACTCCTCTGTTAGCTCTAGGACTGGTTGTCCTCCTGATATTGTGAATGAAGAAGACCTCACTGTTGGAGAAAGTGAGTACCCAGATTTTAGAAAATGGAATATTCCTAAAGTTTCTACTAAATCTGTTTACGATTTTAATTGGACTGAAAAAAGTATTTTCTCTGAATATAGAGCTCGAACTGTTGAACAAACTTTTTCTATTTCTAGAACTCATGAAAAATGTTGTTTATTTTCCAAGAAAAATATTAACGAGTTTTTGTCCAAGAAAAATCTTAAATATTTACACATTGGTTTGGTTCAAGTTGCTGTTAAACCTTTAACAAGAAAAGGAATTGATGCTTCTGTGCTTATGTGTTTATGTGATGCTAGATTTAAGAAATTTAATGATAGCATTCTTGGTATGATTACTGCTTCTTTGTATGATGGTCCTGTTTATTTTGATTGTTACCCTGATCTTGCTCTTGCTCTTGATGATCCTAATATTATTAAAGCTTTAACCTTGAATATATTGACTTCTGGATATGATATGGATGATGGTAGTAGACCCTTTACTCTTATTTACCGTATTTTTTATAGATTACTTGATTCCCAGCTAACTCCTCGGTCTAGAGGACGTGATCCTGCTGGAAAAACTATGTTGATTCAATGTTCCACACCTGATGCTAAGATCCAAGTCCCTAAAATGATTCAATGGCAAGATATTACTCTTCCCAAAGAATGGACTTTGGAACAAGTAACACCACCTGTTAAACCTGTTTTTGATGAACTTGATCTTACTAAAATTGCACAATATTCTGATGGAACTGTTAAAATATTTTTTGATGATACCAAATGTTTTCCTGCTCACAAACCTTTAAGAATTAATGAAGGAAGAAAGTCCTTTGTTGGATCTGAAAGTATTGTTAAAAGAAATGCTGATGTTGACGAATTTTTGAAAAAGAATTTTGAACCACTTGATTTAAAGCTAAAAGGAGTTGCTAGCAACAATTCCCAAGTTAGCAATACTTATTATTCAACTAAACCCGAATTTCTTCCAAAATATGACCAAGAAGAAGAAGAAGATGCAAAATTTGAAGCTCCTTCTGGATCTGATTTTCCACCTATTGAAACTCCTCCTCCTTTTAAACATTTGCGTGTGATAAATTTGATGGATATGGATGTTGAAACCCCTGCTTTTCAAATTGATATGGTTGCTTTAAGTAATGAATTCTTTTCTAAAGCAAACCGTGATAAAAGAAAGTATTACCAAAGTACTTTTGCTCAGTCTGAGAAAGACAGAATCAAAAGGAAATGGAGAGAAAAAATGAATTTGTTAAAACAACATTTTTTTTTTTTGATTATCTTGAGAATTATTATGTTTCAAGAAATGAGGTTCATACCAATTACTTGAACGTAATAAAAAAATCTGCTTTTGTTAAACATGATAAAACTGTTGTTAAATCCAGTCATCCACCCCTTGAAACTGTTTTGATTACTTGCAAAAATGATAAAGAAAGCACTGAGGTGAAAGCCTCCCCTTTCAAAATTGCTGATGATAAAACTCCTGTTTCTGCTATTATTGAACAAAATAATTTTACTAATGAATCTTTGCATATTATTGGTCAACAGCTTGACCGTATTGAAGAAAAAATTGATGAAAAACTTTCTATTTCGAAACCTGAGAAACCTTTGATTGATTTACCCAGTCAAAGAAAAAATGTTGATTTTAAAACTTCTCAGAGTAAGACTTTTGATTTAATTAATTCCCAATGATCAACTGTTGAAAAGATTGAAAAAATGCTTGCTGATTTAAAAGTTAAAACCGAGCAAACTTCTACTTCTAGAAGCGCTGCTTGTGCTATTTCAAGAAATGAGAAAGAAGTTGTTTCTGATGCCGACACAAATTCTGACTCATTATCTTCAAAATCTTCCAAAAATACTTTTGATGATGACATAAGTTTACCAGAAATTAAAAGATTTGTTGGAAAATCCAACCCCACATCTTTTACAAAAAATTGGTATACTAAACCTACTCCTCCTGATGTACAGTTTGAAGAAAGATCTTCTCAAACTCAGTTTTCTGTTTCTGCTGATAAACTTTATGAATGGAATATTGATGGTTTGTCTGAACAAGAAATTATTAACAAAATGGCTCACATGTCTATGGTTGGTATTGCATACATAAATAACCATGACAGTCTTGATCACCCTGATATTGTTGATTTGCTTGCATCTGGTTTTACTGGTTGTCTTCGCGGATGGTGGGATTCACATCTCACAGAAGAATCCAGAGAATCTATTAAACATGCTGTTAAAAGAGATACTGATGGTATGCCTATTTTTGATCAAAATATTAACCGTGGTGTTCCTGATGGTGTTAATACTTTGGTTTACACCATTCTTAAACACTTTGTTGGTACTCCTTCCAACATTTCGTCTCGAATTTCTGATTATTTGAATAATTTGAAATGCCCTACTATGTCTGATTACAGATGGTACCAAGATGTATTTACTTCCAGAGTCATGCTCAGAAATGACTCTACGAAGCCTTATTGGAAAGAGAAGTTTATTGACGGTCTGCCTCCTATTTTTGCTCATAACGTAAAAAATGAATTAATTGGTAAAAATGATTCTATTGACTTTGATAATTTAACCTATGGTGATATTTTCAGCACTATTAAGAAAATTGGAATTAATATGTGCAATGATGAAAAATGGTTAAAACAACAGTTAAAGGATAAAAAGAAAGCTAAATATGAAATGGGTAATTTCTGTGAACAATATGGTTTACCTCCTATTGCCCCTTCCAGGCAAAAAAGAAAAAGTAAACATGATAAGGTTTACAAAAGTTATTCCCATAAAAAGTATAAAAGACACAGAACCCACTTTGTTAAACCCAATGATTTTTATGCTAAAAACAAATCTGCTTTTCGAAAACATGATAAACAGAGATCAGGTAAAGGTAAGTGCTTTAACTGTGGCAAATTTGGCCATTTCAGTAAAGACTGTACCCAAAAGCTTGGTAAGTTGAAAAATAAGTTGAACCTATTGAACATTAATAATAATGATCAAAATGAATTATTTCAGATTCTTGAATCTGCTGCTTCAACCGATTCCTTTGAAGAGGATTTTTCCTCCTCATCTGATTCTAATTACTACTCCCGTAGTGATGTTTCTAAATCTCCTAATATTAAACTTGGCTGTAGAGATTCTTGTTGTAATGTGATTAAATCTGTTAAAATGTTAACCAAAAGTAAAGAGAATGATTACTTACTATTAACTATGATAAGTAAGATTGAAGATCCTAACTTGCAGAAAGATTATCTTGATAAGTTTTTGAAGAACTTAACAAAAGAAGATAAGGTTAAAAGAGCTAATTCTACGATAAGTTTTGAAGAAACTCTGAAAAGATTTAATAAAAATAAATCAAAAGAGATAACTGTTAATGATCTTCAACATGAGATAAAAACTGTTAAACAAGAAATAATCCAATTAAAAAATGATGTTAAAACTATTAAACATGATAATGATCATCTTAAACAAGAATTGTTAATTCTAAATATTGATAAAACTATGGATAAGCACCAATCTGATGATGATGAACAAAAAGACGGAAATGAATCCGATCAACAAGTTTCTCCTTTTGGTAATGTTTCTGATCGTACTTTGATTAATTTGATTGATAATCAATTGTCTCTTGTTAAGCATATGCTGCCCAAATGGTATACTAAAGTCAAAATTGTTGTTGCTCATGATTTTGCTTTTGATGTTGTTGCTATGATTGATTCTGGTGCTGATGTTAATTGTATTCAAGAAGGACTGATTCCTTCTAAATATTTTGAAAAATCTACTGAAAGATTAGTTTCTGCTAATGGAACTAAAATGAAAATAAAATATGAATTAAATAATGCTCATGTTTGCCATGATAATGTTTGCTTTATGATCCCCTCTGTACTTGTTAAGAACATGACTGATAAAGTAATTCTTGGTTTACCTTTTATTAACTCTTTGTATCATTTGCTTACTGAGAATGATGGCATTACTACTGATCCTTTTGGACAAAAAGTAAAATTCAAATTTTGTGATAAGCATGAAACCCCTGATACTGTTAATTTGATCCATGCTAAAGTCAAACACCTCAACTCCCTTCAACAAGAAGTTAGGTACAAGAAAATTGTTGAACAACTTTCTGATAAATTGCTTCAATCCAAAATTGTTAATTTTCAAAAAATATTAATAAGTGATGTTTGTTCTGAAATTCCTAATGCTTTTTGGCACAGAAAGAAACACATTGTTAACTTGCCTTATGCCAAAGATTTTAATGAGAAGAATATTCCTACTAAAGCTCAACCTATTCAAATGAATGCTGAAACTGTTGAATTTTGTAAAAAAGAGATCAATGATTTGCTCAAGAAAAAACTTATTAGAAACAGCAAGTCTCCTTGGTCTTGTGCAGCTTTCTATGTCCAGAAAAATGCTGAACTTGAGAGAGGTACCCCTCGCCTTGTGATTAACTACAAACCTTTAAACAAAGTCTTAGAGTGGATCAGGTACCCTATCCCCAATAAAAATGATCTTGTTCATCGGCTGAGCGATGCTGTCATATTTTCCAAATTTGATATGAAATCTGGATTTTGGCAAGTTCAGGTTAGTGAGAAGGATAGGTACAAAACTGCTTTTACCACACCCTTTGGTCACTATGAGTCGAATGTTATGCCCTTTGGTCTAAAAAATGCTTCTAGTGAATTCCAAAACATTATGAATGATATTTTCAATTCTTTCAGCCATTTCACTATTGTTTATATTGATGATGTTCTGATCTTCTCCAACTCCATTAGTGAACACTGGAAACATTTGTTCTCGTTTCTGGACACTATCAAAAGAAATGGTCTTGTTGTCTCTGCCAAAAAAGTCAAACTGTTTCAAACCAAAGTCAGATTTCTTGGATATGACATTTTCGAAGGACAGATCCGTCCTATTGATCGAGCCATTCAATTTGCTGATAAAGTTCCTGATGAAATTATTGACAAAACTCAACTTCAAAGGTTTCTTGGATCCTTAAATTATGTTGCTGATTTTTACAAGAATTTGAGAAAACAATGCAAACCACTTTTTGATCGGTTACACAGTAATCCTCCTCCTTGGTCTGATATTCATACTTCTCATGTTAAAAAGATCAAATCCCATGTTAAAACTCTGCCTTGTCTTGGTATCCCAATTGTTAACGCCTTCAAAATTATCGAAACTGATGCCTCAGACATTGGTTATGGGGGCATTCTAAAACAAAAAGTTTCGCCTGATTCTTCTGAGCAAATTTTTCGCTTCTACTCTGGTGTCTGGAATGCGGCACAATTAAACTAAAGCACTATAAAGAAAGAAATTTTATCTATAGTACTATGCATTTCAAAATTCCAAAGTGATTTGTTAAACCAAAATTTTTTATTAAGAATTGATTGTAAAAGTGCTAAGTACGTTATTGAAAAAGATGTTGAGAATATTGCTTCCAAACATATTTTTGCAAGATGGCAAGCTATTTTAAGTGTTTTTGATTTTGATATTGAATATATTAAAGGATCAGCATAAGTTTAACCCCTGTTAACCAGCCTGTCCGAACTATTTACCCAAGAAAATCCAATGCTTCACAATATGTTAAAAAACAATACTTCCAAAACCTATTTTTTGTTGAACCAAACCGAGCTGCAATTAAGAACCCTCTCCAGATTGCAAAAAGCTATTTCCCTCCTTTGTGTCACTGGGTTCCGGAACATGGTGCTAAAAGGTTAGAATTTTATTCTGACATTTTACGCCAAGAAGATGCTACTGTTATTAAAACCATCTTTGATTTGGATGATAAAACCAAAATTATTTACCACAGTGTTTACCTAAAAAATATTGTTACTGAAGCTAGTTGGGGACATTCTCCCACCTTTACAAAAAGTCTCTCTAAACACTCTGTTCCATATTCATACCATGATTATATTGACGCTTGGTTCAAATTTATGCTTCACCAAAACGAGACAATGACTCATTCGTGGTTTATTAACTTTGATAAAGAATTCGACAACATTGCTGATCTGCCTCTTTGGTTCATTCGTTGGTGGAATCTATTTGGTTCTGATATTGAGATCTTCCCCAAACCTCTTGTTGATTGTTTCAATTTCTGGAAACAAGGTTTTAAGGTAAATGCTCATAATGCCAAATTTCCTGCCCTTCTCCACTTTGTTAAACGGTTTAGAGTCCCTTGGATTCTAAAGTGGCAATATGAGAAAGAAGGTGATATTCTTACTAGACATTGGTATGTCAAGTGGTGGGACAAATTTGGATATGTTTCACAAATATTGGATAATGTTTACCGGAGACCACCTCCCAAACAACTGATCTCTAGTGCCCAGTCTACCTCCAAGGCCCCCTCTACTCCCTCAGATATTGACAAATTAAGTAAGGATGATTTATATGCCCTTCTCAAGAAAAAGATTGAGGAAGAAAAAGAAGGTGAGAACAGAAATTCTGAAGAAGAAGGATCTGTTGCTGAAAGCCCTGTTGCCGAAAGCCCTTGCTACCCTTATCCTCAACCTTATCCAAAATATTGGTTTGCACATGATGAAGAATATGATGAAAACACTCCTGACCTAGGAGCCTGATTTGTTTAGCCTGCATAGGCTACTGATGTTACAATATTCACTCAAGAGTAAAAATGTTTACTAAAGTTATCATGATTATAGTGCTGACCACTTTTGGCACTACCAGCCATCCTACTTTCGGTCTCAAAAGCCGATTTGATTCTTTCCGGATATTGCGCTCCTAATGCCCCTCACGGGTCTTGATGAGAATAGTAAAATGTCATTATTTACTTTGTACTGTTTACTACTTTATTCACTTATATAAGGGGGTTGATGTCCGGTATGTTCTGTGTCTTTTATACTTTTTATGGGAATAACTTTTGTAAACCTTATCATGTTTACTTTTTCCTTTTTGCCTGGAAGGGGCAATAGGAGGTAAACCATATTGTTCACAGAAATTACCCATTTCATATTTAGCTTTCTTTTTATCCTTTAACTGTTGTGTAATAGTTGTGCCGGACAATGAATGTTGGAATGAGCATGATTGTGTTGGAGAATATTGTGGAAAGAGAATTGGAGAATATTTTTGTAGGAAGACATCATGCTACGGAGAGTTTTGGACCAATGCAAAGACTTGGTCAAAAGTCTCATGCAAGGAAGACTTTCATGAGTTTTAGCATCCGTAGGAATTATAGGAGGACCTTTGGTGAAGATATGTCTTTCACTAGGGATTTTGTCATCATGCAAGGAGTCAACAAAAGAGATATCCATATTATCATAGTATCTATCATTCATCAGGACACTGTGACAATCGGCAATAATTGTTGGCAACAAATGAGTAGAGCTATTCTTTTGTTTAATAAAGTTAAGATGTTTATGAATATTATGAGTTTCACACTTTGCACAAAATTTGAATTTTACTTTTTGTCCAAAAGGATCAATAGTAATTCCGTCATCCTCAGTAAGGAAAGGATACAAAGAGTTAATAAAAGGCAAACCAAGAATTACTTTATCAGTCATGTTTTTAACAAGTACAGAGGGAATTTTGAAGGAAACATTATCACAACAAATATAAGCATTATTTAATTCATACTTGATTTTCATTTTTGTCCCATTAGCAGAAACTAGTCGTTCAGTAGATTTTTCAAAATATTTAGTAGGAATCAGTCCTTCTTGAATACAATTAACATCAGCACCAGAATCAATCATAACAACAACATCAAAAGCAAAATCATGAGCAACAACAATTTTGACTTTAGTGTACCATTTGGGCAGCATATGTTTAACAAGAGACAATTGATTATCAATCAAATTAATCAAAGTACGATTAGAAACATTACCAGAAGGAGAAACTTGTTGATCGGATTCATCTCCGTCTTTTTGCTCATCATCATCAGATTGGTGCTTATCCATAGTTTTATCAATTTTTAGAATTAGCTGATTCTTGTTTAACCCTTCTACTCCCTTAGAACTCTCTCTAGGACCTCCTTAGATCAAGATATCTCACTACAAAGCTTGTAACTAGGAACCAGGACTAGCTTTCAAGCCTTGTACTATTTACCCAACCTGTTGATCACTGTAATCTTGTTGCTACTACTACTGTAAGTACTTTGATGTATATTCAATAAACAATTGCTGTGACAATCGGCAATAATAACTGTTGTTTTTAACAACAGTTTTATCATGTTTAACAAAAGCAGATTTTTTTATTACGTTCAAGTAATTGGTATGAACCTCATTTCTTGAAACATAATAATTCTCAAGATAATCAAAAAACAAAATATGTTGTTTTAACAAATTCATTTTTTCTCTCCATTTCCTTTTGATTCTGTCTTTCTCAGACTGAGCAAAAGTACTTTGGTAATACTTTCTTTTATCACGGTTTGCTTTAGAAAAGAATTCATTACTTAAAGCAACCATATCAATTTTAAAAGCAGGGGTTTCAACATCCATATCCATCAAATTTATCACACGCAAATGTTTAAAAGGAGGAGGAGTTTCAATAGGTGGAAAATCAGATCCAGAATGAGCTTCAGATTTTACATCTTCTTCTTCTTCTTGGTCATCTTTTGGAAGAAATTCGGGTTTAGTTGAATAATAAGTATTGCTAACTTGGGAATTGTTGCTAGCAACTCCTTTTAGCTTTAAATCAAGTGGTTCAAAATTCTTTTTCAAAAATTCATCAACATCAGCATTTCTTTTAACAATACTTTCAGATCCAACAAAAGACTTTCTTCCTTCATTGATTCTTAAAGGTTTGTGAGCAGGAAAACATTTGGTATCATCAAAAAATATTTTAACAGTTCCATCAGAATATTGTGCAATTTTAGTAAGATCAAGTTCATCAAAAACAGGTTTAACAGGTGGTGCAACTTGTTCCAAAGTCCATTCTTTGGGAAGAGTAATATGTAATAGTTCCATCATGATGAAACTCTTGTTCAATATATATATATATATATATATATATCGCATTCCTTAATTCTCTTCAATTCGACTAATAGCTAAGTCGAGTTTGCATTTGTCAAACATTCCAAAGTATTAGTTAATTGACATTTGAAAATGAAGTAAATACATATGTTAATTATTTATATAAAAGGATTTTGTACTTATGAGGCTATTTTATAAATTTTATATAATTAACTATTTTTATTTTGAATACAACTGCACAAGAAATACTTATACAACTTTATATAAGAATGCTTGGGCTAATTAAGCAGATAAAATTTGAAATTGAATGAATTATGAAGAGAAAGGGAAAAATACCAGTTCTTCTACCGCTCAAAACTTGAAAGTCAATTTGTTCTTTTCAATGGCTTTCTTTCTTTTCTCTTTTTCCATTTATTTTTCTATAAATGTCATGTGGCATCCACTCTGGCCTTTAGTCAACATAAACAAATTATTTTATTCTCTATGTTTGCCACCTCAAACTCTTCCATCCACCATTTAATGGAAAAAACTAAAATAAAACATTTAAAATCTTAGGGATTATTTGAAGATAAGAGGACAAAGGCTGATGATGAAAGTGATAATTAAGCCTAATAATAAAGATGTAGACAAAAAGTATTTTAAATTTCAAATATGTAAATAAATAGCTGGATGAAGAAAAAGATGGCAATCTCAACAAAAATTTTATGGCATAATTTGAGTGACCTTACCCTCGTATTTTATTGCAAGATCATATTGCCATATTGGTGCTAGACTCGAAATATTAGGTGTTTGTGAGATTGTTTTTTTTTTCCTCGGTGTAATGGTATATATGACTAGGACTTTAAGTTAAGTTTGTGGTATGTTTACATTGTTAAAATTCTATTTTATCTTCTCTGTGCGTATTTGCACAAAGATGTTCAAAAATAATAGGCGTAAATGCACTTTTGGTCCCTACATTTGCATCTTTTTCATTTTGATCCCTACATTTTCATTTCACTACTTTTAGTCCCTAAATCAATTAACGTGGCAAATGAAGTTCACTATTGACATATTAAATGCTGACATGACCAATAAAATAATATTATAAAATTATTTAGTATTTAAAATATGCCACTTCAGCATTTTAATTTAAAATTTTAAAAATGAGTGTTTTAATTGGCATTATATTGTTATTTATTTGTTAGTGTTTGCTAACTGTTTGAAGGAAATTAGCAAATCACGAAGGAGTATTGAATTCATTCTTAAATAATCACTGAATTAACTGTTGAGCTAGTTGGTTGAAAGATGGTTGCTGATATGGTGACATATAAATTTGGTACTTGAATTGCAAAATCTAAGAGAATATGTTGGAGTTTAAGAGAGAAAAACCAAAAGAAACGATATGGCTTTATTGACAAAATTAGTTACGGAGATGGACAAATGGTCCATTTTGGAAATTAACAAAATCACAACAAACATAAGAATTTAAAACTTATGGGACCAAAATAAAATCAACTCTGAATTTTAAGTGTAAAAAATGTAACATAGTCTTATTAATTTATAACTAGTTTATTTCTAAAAAAGTTTAAATTTAAATTATTTGAAATAAAGCTAATATAAAAAGTAGTGTAAAACTCATAAATAGTACATAAAATAAACAAAAATTCAGCTTAGAATCAAATGTTATATGCACACTTGAGGTTTTTTTTTTGGGGGGGGGGGGGTGTTTGACAGTAGAAATTTGTTTGTGCATATACATGGAAATTATGAAAATTTAGTAGAGGAATTGTAGAAATTGGTTAATTTTTTTTGAAGAAATTTGGGAAATTGTTATTGCTTATATTATAAATTTTCTTACGTACAAAATTATCTAATTAAATATAAATTAATATAATTTAATTGTTATTGGAAATCTTAGAAAGTATCTGATTAGAATTTTGTAAGTGCATTACTTTTCATACTTGACTCTCCTTTACATGTACTTGGAATACGGGTATGCATTATAAAATCAATTTAAAAAAAAATAAAAAATAAAAAGAAAATAGCAATTAGGGAACCATCACCTTCTCATTGGCAAAAAAAAAAAAAGAAGAAGAAGAAAGAATTATAACTAAACACAATCTTCAGTATAATTCTTTTTTTTAAATGTTTCAGAATTCAAGGAGCCTTTTGGATGAATATTACAAAAAAGTGAGATTATTTGTGATATGGGAACTGTTTGAAGTTATTTGGGAAAATGAAGAAAGAAGAAAATTTTGGAAACACCATTGCCAAAATTCTAGAAAAACGTATGAGAGAGGAAAGAGAAATGAAGTGATGGCTGGAGTGAGAAAAAAATTTGAATTTTATTAATGAGGTTACCGAAATTCCTACTGCCTAGATGAAGTGCCCGAAGGAAAGAAGTGCTTGAAAGGAAAAAAGCAATTGTGGCAACCAAGTTGCCGAAAATGGGAGGAAAAAAAAATTGAGGCAACCAAGTTGCCGAAAATGGGAGAAAAAAAGAAAAGAAAAAAGAATTACGGCAACCAAGTTGCCGAAATTGTAGGGGAGGAGAGAGAAAATTTTAATAGGAATTTTGGCAATGAAGTTGCTGAAAATGGAGAGAAAAGAAAAGAAAAAGAAATGTGGCAATGGAGTTGCCAAAAATTGGAGGAGTCAATTGCCTCTGCCTGATTCTTATTCTTCAAAAACTTAAGTACATAGAATATATTATTTCTTCATTCCCAATAAAACCTACGATATCACACCACATAGAATCTATGTCATGTATAGATTCTTTTTTGTCTTTTTATTTCTCCTCCTCGTTATAAAATGCAGCATTAGTTTTTGCATCTCTTCACAGAAAGTGTTAACATTTTTCGTATTGTTTCACTTACTTCTAATTGTTTATTACTTTATTACTCTTCTAATTTGCTCCAATGTGCACAACTAAGGATTGTAAGTTTTGGATTAATGTGAGTTTTTTTGCTTTGCTTTATTAACTTATAGCTTTAGAAATTAACAAATTTATTGTTATTGTATAAATATATACTTTGTAAATATTAGAAGCTAATACATAGTAAAATATTATGTATTGTTGTATTAGAGTTAATATTGTTTGTATGACTATAACTATGATTATGATTATTGTTATTGTTATTGTTGTTAATCCAATATTAGATTAATGAATTCTTTATGGTTAGAACCAAGGGAGTCAATCTTGTACTGGAAGCTGTACCGTTTTTGCCAGCAGAATGATATATTTCGGTACCAGTTAATACCAGTATACCGTTTTGAGTTTACTGCTATTTAAATATATATATATATATATATATATATATTATTTGTATATATTTTAAAACTAATTAAATAAATATTATTTGCATATTTATAACTTTAATTATTTGGTAAAAGTTAATTTGTTAAGCAATTAAACTTGTTAAGCTTATAAGTTTATTATTAAAAAAATTTGAAAAGAGATAAAAGTATAAGACCAAAAAAAGATAACAAAAAAGAAGGGGTAGTAGGTGAATTAGATATTACGTGAAAGGGGTTTAGTAGAAAAAGATTAAATAATTAAAAAAATTAAAATGGTTGGTGATAAAACCAAACACATGCCTCATGCCTCTTGCCAGTTGCCTCCCACCTCTATTAATTTCTTTTTCTTTTTCTTTTTCTGATCCACATCACACGCCTAAGACCTACAAGTATAACCTACATGTCATTACAATTTCCAACAGGCCCTGGCAGTGACAAGGAGCTCCCTTAGCTTGCTGTGTCGAAAAATGTATGCTCCGTTGGGGCTGTTGGAGACTGAGGCAAAAGCCATTGAGGTAGGGGTCAAATTCGCGACAGAGGTCAGGGTTTGGGATGTGCTTTTTGAGAGTGACTCGTTGGTGCTCAATAATGCTATTCACGGACTGAGTGAAGCTACTCCATCTGTTTAGAATGTTGTCATAGGAATACTCCAAATTGCCCAAGATTTTTGTACCTTTGCTTTTTCGCACATAAAAAAACAAGGAAATGTTCCAGCCCACACACTGGCCCACATGCAGTGTACGTGGAGGACTTTCTAGTTTGCCTTGAGGAGTGCCCGGATTGTATTATGCATGCATGCGTGCAGGATGTACGTGCTTTTTCCAATGATGAATAAAAGTTCTCATAAAAAAAAAAAAAAGGAAAACTTATCACTTCACTGTCAAACAAAATATACAAGCTCAAAAAAATTAGTCTAACAATAAAAATTACCAATAATAACTTTAAAAAATAATTTTAAAAATTAACTTAGCCCCTAACAAACCAAAACCTATAAGCATTCGAGAATGTGAGTTGGTTTTTTCGGTAAATGCGATTCTGAGTCATTCGACATTTAATTTAGCAAACTCCAATATATACATATGCACGCTGATGTGCTTTACTGGGAAACAATTAATTTAATACTTCACACTTGACATAGTAGCCTCGTAGGTAATTATGCATCCATTTTTTAAAGGGCAAATTATATATATATATATATATATATATATATACACACACACACACACATATATAGAATTTAAAATTATTTTTCACTAGCTATGATAATTTATCTTTATCATCAAGTTACAACACCAATTTTTCTTATTAAAAAAAAGTCGAGATAAAAAATTTTACTAGTCAAAGTAATTAGAACTCATATGTTTTAGAAATATCTAAATCATATCTTCATAAAAACATATAAGTATTAATGCTTAGTCCACTTCATACTATTAAAAAAAAGAAATTGTACTCACACTCAATTAATGTCTTTTTCTCTTCTCCAAAGAAAAAAAAATAGTCTTTTTCTACTTCATACTATTAATGTCTTTTCCTTTTCCATTTTTTAATTCTCTTCACTCTTGTTTTGTCATGTACTCATGTATAAACACATTATTTTTAAGCAAAGTTTAATTAAATTAGTTTTTAATTCATGCTCTCTAATCTTCTCTGGGTTTTTGATTATTGTTTGGGTAAAAATCATACCTTTGATTGATTATTTGGTGGGTAATTCATTTTAATTCATGCTCTCTAATCTTCTCTGTAATTAATTCATTTTGATTATAGGGTTTACAGATGATGTTAATTTTAAGTGCTATATATATAAGATTTAACTTTGTAATGCTTTTGTTAATTCTAGGATTTAACTTGTTAGTCTCTCACTCTTTTGCTTGGGGTGTCTATTATATACTTCCTCTGGACTTGGATTTGCACCCCTTTATCAAATTTCATTACTCATGTTAAAAAAAAAAAAATCCCATTACAAACTTGAGGTCCTAACTTAGTTGAGGTTGTGGATTCATCTTTTCATCCAGTTATTTGTGGAATCAAATTATAAACTTCTCTTCAAAGTTGCACAGAAAAAGTGTGGCAATCTAAGGGCAAGCTCATATTAATATCATTTTTAGCATAGCTTGATGGTGTGATGCAGGTTTCTATAAACATGAGAGCCGTATTTTGCATCAGAATCACCAACTGATGAGTTGCAATCATAAGAAAGCTTTTTCATTGCTTTATAGAAGAATTTAAAGTTAGGAGTAGTCTAGGATATGTACTCTGTTATATGTTTATTTGGATATATTATTCTAGGATATGTACTTTATGGTTATAGACAATGTTATTTGTATTTGATAATGTATTTCTATGTTAATATTATATTAGTTTGGAGACATTTGTGGTGTTAATTAATTACATTTGTGATATTGTGTTAGTAGAGCTAAAACTATTATAGGTTCTTTGTAACAGGTTCGAATGGAAAAAAAAAAAAAAAAAAAAGAACCTATAGCGGCGGGCTATAAGCGTCGCAATAGGTTCCCATTTTATCTATTAAATGAAACCCTATTGCGGCGCTTTTTGACCGCCGCTATAGGTTCAAACATATAGCGGCGGTCAAAAAGCGCCGCAATAGGGTTTCATTTAATAGATAAAATGGGAACCTATTGCGGCGCTTTTTGACCGCCGCTAAAGGTGAACACAATAGCGGCGGGCACGACCCGCCGCTAAAAGTCATTTGAAACAAATTCAAACGCTGTATAGCGGCGGTTTTTTGCCCGCCGCAATAGACTAAAACCGCCGCTAAAAAGCGTATCTATAGCGGCGGGTAGAACCGCCGCAATAGCCCCCGCCGCAATAGGTGAAATGTACCTATAGCGGCGGTTTTTGGGGCTTTAGCGGCGGTTTTGGCCCGCCGCAGTAGCCCAGTTTTCTTGTAGTGCCAATAGCAAACATACACATAAAAAGCAAACATACACATAAAATACAAAATAAATAACAAATTAATTATAAAAAACCCTTAGCGGTTAAACAACAGTGCTAGAGGCTGGAGCAAACAAAATATACAAGCTCAAAAAAATTAGTCTAACAATAAAAATTAACAATAATAGCTTAAAAAAATAATTTTAAAAATTTTAAATAGAAAAAATTGTCTTGACCCAATAGCAAACATACACATAAAATACAAAATAAATAACAAATTAATTATAAAAAACCCTTCGCGGTTAAACAACAGTGCTAGAGGTTCTACCAAATACCTAATAAAAAAATTGTCATAGTTGCCTGGAGAAAATGCGGTGGACGAGCTAGTAGAAATTATCAAGGTTTAGTTTGATTGTCAATGCTTTAATGCTTGCAATTCTGGACCTTCTGGTAATCATGTGTAAACTTATATTTCATCAAAAATCATGCGTAAACTTATAATGTTTTTATATTTTAAAGGTTATTGGTACACCAACTCGTGAAGAAAATCGTTCTATGAATCCAAAGTATATCGATTTTCGGTTTCCAAAGATAAAAGCTCAGCCCTGGCACAAGATTTGCATTTTATTTCCCTTTGAATTATGGAATTGTCAAATGATTAGTATTTACTTCGTGTGGGCAATTGTCATTTGCTGTTAGCAATTAGACTTTTTTTGAAAATATATGTTCATTCTTGTTGGTTTTTGCATGTAAGATGCGTGTGAACCTAAGGCTCTTCATGATGCAACCATGAAATTGATTCTTCTAATACGAATTATATATATATTCTTACGTTAACATAGTCGGCATGCAGCGCATTTCAGCTTAGTTTTTAGTTTCTGGATTTAGGGTATCCACAAAAGAATGGTCTTTTTTTCTTTTTTTTTTTCTTAAGTTTAGCCCAATTTGTTAGGCCAAAATGGGCAAATGCCCTCTTTTCCAAACTAATTAGGAAAATGCTCCTCTTTTGAAACTCGATTTTCTCAAAATCGAGTTAAATTTTTTTTTTCTAAAGCTCTATAGCAACGTTTTAAGGAGTCTATAGTGACGTTTTAAGGACTTATAGAGGCGTTTTGTAAGTTGACCTTTATGGAATCTAGTTTCATACAAGTTTTTCTTTTTTTTTTACCTATAACTCGACTTCATGAAGCTCGAGTTACAAAACGCCGCTATAGGTTCTTAAAAACGTTACTATATGCTCCTTAAAACATCGCTATAGGGCTTAACTCGATTTTGAGAAAATTGAGTTTCAAAAAATGGGCATTTCCCTAATTAGTTTGGGAAAGAGGGCAAAATGCTGGATTGTTTTTTTGAAAAGGGAAAAAGCCCATTTTCTCCCAATTTGTTATGGTTATGAAGATTTTTGAGGTAAAAGGAATAAAAGAATTATTTTTTCTTCAATGTAAACTAGGATAGAATCATCTTTTTCCAATTCTTTTCTAGTAGTTGAAGTTGGCAATTACCACAACATCAAATTCCATTAAAGTTGTCCAAATGTCAATTGGAGCTAACCAGATGGGTGGTAGGTATCAAAAAATAAAGCATAAGGGAAATCCATGTTTTAAGGGTATATCACGGTAATAATATCTATAATTTGTGCTTTTTACCTTCCTATTTTCTAAACTTAGCCACTAATCTTAGATCATTGATTCTAGATTAGGCATTTTTAAAATGTAATTTTATCTTAATTTTATAATTTAACTAAAAATCAAAATTGTGTATTTTCCTTAAATTGTAATTAGGAAGAAAAGTTTCATAATTTCCTATTGATGTTTTATTAGGAAGCAAAGTGTAGTGATTTTCTATATTTCACTCTAAAATCAACGTAACTTAAAAAAAATATATTGTTTTTGCTGTAAGATAAATTTAGAGTTGCGGAATAAAATAAACATACTTCCAGCCATAGTTGTTTAAGCCTTTAGAGAAAAGAAGACTCACTATATGATAATAGTGTATGTAAAAGGGTCTTCTAGTCTATAGCATTTACCTCACATATACCCTTTTGATGGAAACACATGCTATATGTATAGGCTAGATGAGGGACCCTTTTAGATGAAGGTTTTCATAACTCTCCTTTCATCAAGGAGCTTAAAAATTGTAAATTCATGATGTTTTATTAACCAAAGAGGTTATACCAATTGAGAGTTACGTTACTAAAGGATGTTATACCTAACATGTAACTTTCACAAATAGGAAACTTGAGACATGAAATAAGAAACTTAAGACATGAGTTTCATCTTCACTCAAATGTGGGCCACATAAAATTCTCTTTAAGGAGATATAATCCTACATTTGTCTCAATAAAAGAAGCGAAGACTCCAAATATGAAACCCTCAAGGAGTAAGATATTCTCAATGGGGTTAACATTATGGGAAAGAAAAAATAAAAATTTCTCAGTCCTCCATTCACCTAGGTTAAGGTCATGGTTTCCCACAAATTCCTAGCAATTTTGCCTCAAAGATACAATAAAGCCTGAATTCTGCTTTATAGCAATTCTAGAGAATTTATATATAATCAATGACGAGATGCCAATGAAAACCCACTGATGAATAGACATATTCCTAGGCACAATTTTTTTGAATAATTCAAAAGAATTCTAATAATATGTCTACGATCTTGCTCTAGCAAATTTTCTACCTTTCAATCAAGCAAATTAATATAAGTAAACTTGAGAAACTAGCTAGAAAGTTTGAATTTCAATGGTTGTATTTTTGCTTAAGCAATCACTTTGCTCGAGTGAATTTCTTAAAAATAGACTTCTTATACTTCCAGAATGAAATTACCATGATTTTAAAAATTAGACTGACTGACTGTCTCAGCTAGGGACCGGACTCTAACCTTCAAAGAGATTTTTTTGGGGTGGTAGGGGTGACGACTTTAAACTTCATTTAATTAATTGGACATGCTGCACTCCTATTAACCTAGGGAGTTTGGGAATTAAAAAGGTAGTACCCTTTAATCAGGCTTTGTTGGAGAAGTGGCTATGGCAGTATGGATGTGAAGAGAAGGCATTATGGAGGCTGGTTATAGAGTTAAAGTATGGCTCCTGAAGTGAGTTTTGGAGTTACAGGCGTTGGGGTGTGAAGAGAAGGCATTTTGGAGGCGGTATGGGTGTGAAGAGAAGGCGCTGATAAATTCCCCATTTTGTCCTACACCATAATCCCACCTCTATCAACAAACCTTGGTGACCAGAGCAGACTAGTAGCGACTAACTAATATATATATATATATATATATATATAGTTAAAGACAAAGTTTAGAGAAAGTCCAATTAGATTCTAAATTGGAGTTTAATTTTGTACCACATGATATATCTATTTTTTAAAATTTTATGTCTTGTGAATTATTAAGTATAAAAACCAAAAAGTCTAATTCTAATTGGATTTCAATTAGAGTTCAATTTTGCGCCACGTGTTTTATCTAATTTTTTAATTTTTGTGGCAAGTAATATATATATATATAAAATGTGAAACCATTACATGTTTGGTTGAATTCCACATTTTCAACCTATGGCTTTTACTACAAAAGGACAAACTATGGTTTGGAGTAGTGGATGAATGATTTCAAATGGATTAAGAGGTATTTATAGAAGGGATTGGAATATTTGGTTGGCTAATAAATGGTCTTGTGATATAAAATATCCACTTATTTTGTTGTACTCAAATATTTATGAGTTTCAGTTAATTTAACTGATAAAGTCTCCAATAATTGAATAAGAGATTTAAAGTTTAATTCTCGTCTACATCAGAAATTGATTAGTGTCTTGATCATTATTATTAGAAGCAGATATTATAGGTTGAAACTCTAATACTCTAAAAAAAAACCTCATTTACCAGATGAACATGTGCGTTTGATCTGTTTATTTTGCTTTTTGCTAATTTTCTTTTGTGCTAAAATTGGTTAAATTTTTGAAAGTGTATCTGTATTTTGAAAATGTGAAAAAAAAAAGACAAACAAACGAACGCTAACCTAACAAGCCGCCCAAGTTATTTTCGTCAATTTTGCATTTTAGGTTGATAAGGTTTCCCTCAAAAGATCCTCAAAAAAAAAAAAACAAAAACAAAAACAAAAAAGGTTGATAAAAGGGTAACCTGAATAACCGGACTCAACTGATCATATATTGGTAGAGGTACAAACATGCTTATGTCTTGCTGCTACAGATCGTACAAACACTTCCAACTTCGAACTAATTTGCCTTTACAATCTTGGTGAGCCAATCATGCCGAATATTCAATGGGCCTTGCCCATAAACGACAACAGTCTCATAAAAACGGGTTCCAGGTAAACTTACTTCTTTATGCTTGTTTTAATGTTGACATTTTTTTGAAATTGAATTTTTTTTTTTTAAAAATAACTATCTAATTTTCTTATATTTTGTAGTGACCCTAAAATGAGTTAAAAAACTATCTATTGACTTCCTTAATTTTTTTAGCATGAGATGAAATTGTTTAAAAAAAAAAAATTATCTATCTCATACTAAACCAAATAATTACAATTAAGAGAGAGTCTTTTTTAGGCCTTTTTTTTCCCCTTTTTTTCTTTTTTCAAGATATTACCAAATATAGGAAATTGCAAAAAACTATATTTACATAAAGTTTTTCATTGAAATAAACAGAAGCACCAGAAGATTCTTTTCTTTTACCCATTAGCTGACAGAATATCTCATCATCTCTTTTATTTTGGTGTCACTACAAAAAAAGTTCTATAGCCGCGTTTTAAAAACGCGGCTATAGCTCAGAAAAACGTGGCAACAACTCGATTTGGCCTATAGCTGCGTTTTTTTAGGCTGCGTTTTCAACCGTGGCCTCAAATCCGTAACTATAGACCTGAGGGGTCTATGGCCACATTTTTTCAAACATGGCTATAGGACATACTCTAGCCACATTTTTTAAACGCGGCTATAAATCCTCAACCTACAGCCGCATTTAAAAAACGCAGCTATAGACCCTTATATATATATTTTTTTTTTATTACCAAAAATTAATTTTCGGTAATCAAATTTTTTTTTAAAAAAAATTAAAATTTTAATTTTTAAAATTAATGCTTTCAAACTTTAAATTTTAATTAAATTAAGAAATTCAAAACAACAATACAAACCCAGCAAATTCAAATTCAAAAAAAAAAACCCAAAAAATGTCAAAATTAATCAAACACAACATGCTCACAATACAAACACAACATGCACTAAAATACAAGAAAACAGTGCAAGAACACAAACAGAACATCTCCTTCAACAAAAGTACAAGCTCAAAAATACAAAAATCCCTATAACAGAAACATGTCCAAAAAGTGTCCATATGCTCAAACCCAAAATTAATCAAAACACAATCAAACAAAAGAAAATAATTTTTGGCCATGGGTTAGAGAAAAATAAAGCAAACAGAGATAATTTTTTGAGTCACTTTAGCTTCATTGATTTAAAATCTTCAAGTCTATAGCAAAGAGAGACTCAACCTTCATATCTACTGCAAAGAAAGACAAAGTTAAAGGGAACAAAAATGAACAAAACTCAAAGAACAATGAACAAAACCTCATATTTTTACAAACCCATTCATACAGCATTAGTGGGAAAAAGGGATTAACAGTGTGGGTCAACATTTTTTGGATCTCCGGCAACATAGATCGATGACAGCATGCACATGTGAGAGAGAGATTGAGAGAGTTGTAAGATTAATATGAGAGAGATTTTTTTTTTTTTTTTGAATGACTAAGAGAACTGTAATGTTTTTCTTTTGACGAGAGGGAGTGTCTGAGATTTCCTAAGTTGAAATCTTCATTTTTTTTTTTTTGAATATTTTGGAATATGCCACAGAATATTCTAGGAATATTCCATGGCATATTCCATTTTTTGTTTACGCTAGCTGAAGTCAACCGATTCAGCTAGTTTTTTTTTTTTTTTTTTTCTATTTATTTATGGAACATTTTGGAATATGCCATAGAATATTCTATGGCATATTCCATTTTTGTTTACGGTGAAGTGAACCTGGCTAGACCTATAGCCACGTTTTTTAAAACGTGGCTATAGGTTAAGTTTATTGCTGCATTTCTTAAAAACGTGGCTATAGGATAGCTATAGCTACGGTTTTGCAAACACGGCTAAAAAAAACGTGGCTATAGACTTGCGTGTTTTGTAGTGTGTAAGGATGGTAATGGGGCTGGGCGGGTCCAAAGGATGGGATCTTCATCCCGTCTCACATGATTTTGTCTTACTTCATCCCTGCCATGCCCTGACCTGCATGATGGGAAAATTATTCTTTCCCCATCACCATCCCATCCTATAAAACTCTACTTCTTGTTAATTTGTTCATTACTACTACAACTGTTTTTTTTTTTTTAAATCTGTTTTGTTAATAGAAATATACTTGAAATTACAAATAAATTTATCACATCAAATCAAACTAATTTTTAGCAAAAATTGAATAACTTTTTAAAAGTTTTTAACAAGAAAATATCACAACAAAAACAAAAATCTCATAATACAAAATCAATGAATCAATAGTATATAGTTTGTTTATGATAAAGACAAAAGAAAATGTTGAGTTATTTAGATCCCTTAAAACACAATTGGATTAACCTAGTTAACAAGCCAAGTTATTACTTAGTCCAAATTCCAGATCTAGGTTAACACAATTATATAATCATATCAATGTAAAGTGCGGAATATAAAAATGCAAAGATATGATAACCCAGGAAAACCAAATCGGTAAAAAACCTGGGGAGGATTTAACCTAGCTATCCTCAAGGTAAAACTGAATCCACTATGAAAGAATTGAAGTTTATACAATAGCGACTTAGACCACTGACATCCTATTGCTACCCACTAGTAGAAAACTTACCGACACGACCATGTGCAAGCTCCGAGACCACGGACTCCTACTTTCTTGGATTCTCCAGCAAGTACAAGCACTCCCGCTTGTGTATCTTTAAGCTCTTATGGCAGCAACTAAATGATCATCAAGCTCTCGAAGAAATCTCCTTCTTGAAAATCCTAAGCTTGTGTAAAGGCAAGCACCTTTCAGATCTCACAAGAGATTCACACAAATAGTAATATGAGCAACAAAGACTCTAGGGAGCTTTTGGGTACAAACCCTAGATACAAAAAGAGGCACACTCTTCTCTCTCTTAGAAGTTTATAAAAACGTGCTTAGGGTTTCCTTTATATAGTGGGAGAAGTAGATCTAAAATCCTAATCCTTAATGGGCTTGAACTGTTGCTTGGGCCAACTTAAAATTCTATAGAAAATTCCTAATGCACGATTCTCGATCGATCGAGTCTATTCTTTGATCGATCGAGCCGTGTAGAAATAAAACAGTAATTTCTTGCAACTACTCGATTCCAAACTTACAATAAACTAAACTTTGAGCAAGTCTAAACCTAGACTAAATGTTTTGATCATGGTTTGCCAACTCAGTACATATTGAAGTTCTAATACATTAGTCCCTAAGGTCTTAGAACCTAACAGAAAATGTTAAAATTAGTATCTTATTTCCAACCTTGCTAGAGAAAAAAAAGATGTAGAAAGCCTTGTTAGGTAGAATAAAATAAACTGATGATATGTTTATTTAAATATTAAGGTTTTAAGGTATGAAAAAATTACAATTTAACCCTTATCAATGCAGGGCGGGGCGGATTGGGTCTAAAGAGTCTAAACCCATCCCCACCCCGCCCTATGGTGCGAGGCTAAAATCTCCCCCCATCCCTCCCCCACTACCTCTTCGGGGGTAGGAAAACCTACGCGGGATGAAGCGGGGAGGAGCGAGCAAGCAAGGCGGCACAAAATTGCCATCCCTATTTTGGTGTAATGATCATCACATTATGTCATTAGTCTTGCTTGTTGCCATTAATTAGATGGAAGCATCATGTTACGATTGAAGAAATTTAAATGATAGAAACAAGATTGACTTAACTTTCATGGTTTAAATGTCTTGGCCTACTATTGCTTACTTTTCCATATAGACCGTATTAATAAATTGAAATGAGTAGAAACAATGGGGCAAAAATATCATTTTGGTTATTACATTTTGGGGTCACAATCAATTTGGTCCCTACTATTTTTAACTTGTAGACAATTTGATTTTTACCATTAACTCACTAATGGAAAATACCAAATGGAAGCATTATAATCTTCTTTTCTTTTTCCCATTAGCTGACAATATATCTCATTATGCAATAACGATCATCTCTTTTATTTTGGAGTAATGATCATCACATTATGTCGTTAGTCTTGCTTGTCGCCATTCATTAGATGGAAGCATCATGTCATGATTGAAGAAATTTAAATGATAGAAACAAGATTGACTTAAATGTCCTGGTTTAAATGTCTTGGCATACTTTGCTTACTTTTCCATATAGACCATATTAATAAATTGAAATCAGTAGAAACAATGGGGGTGAAAATATCATTTTGGTCATTACATTTTGCGATTATAAACAATTTGGTTCTCACATTTTGGTACTAGTCAATTTGGTCATTGTTATTTTCAACTTACAGTCAATTTGATCCTTATTGTTAACTCACTAATGGAAAATACCAAACGAAAGCATCGAAATCTTTTTTTCTTTTACCCATTAGCACAGTATACCTCATTATGTAGTATTGATCATCTCTTTTATTTTGGAGTAATCATCATCACATTATGTCGTTAGTCTTGCTTGTCGCCATTTATTAGATGGAAGCATCGTGTCACGATTGAAGGAGTAATTCTTAGGTAGCTCCGAAGCACGGAGAATAGTACTCCCTCCTCTCACATTCATGGTGGGGTCTGCTCATTAAATTTATAGTGGGGTCTATTATGAATGTGAGAGGAGGGAGTACCATTTCACTATACTCCGGGACTACCTAAGAATTTTCCCGATTAAAGAAATTTAAATGATAGAAACAAGATTGACTTAAATGTCCTGGTTTAAATGTCTTGGCCTACTAATGCTTACTTTTCCATATAGACTATATTAATAAATTGAAATGATTAGAAACAATGGGGCGAAAATATCATTTGGTCCTTACATTTTAGGGGGTCACAATCAATTTGGTCCCTACATTTTGACACTAGATAATTTGGTCTCCGTTATTTTCAACTTGCAGTCAATTTGATCCTTACCAATTATCACTAACTCACGAACAGAAAATACCTACATGGCAAACGGTACACACTGTTGGCACACTTGAACATGTAATTAATGCAACATGGAAGATGTGGACCAATTAAAGATTGTCGCATCAATTAAAAAAACACAGTAAGTTGCAACTCAACTAATCTGAGTTTCCAAACACAATAATGTATTTTGAGGCTTAAAGTGGTGACTTTAAATGATGTGGCAATCTTTAATTGGTCCATATCTTTTACATTGCATTAATTATATATTCAAGTGTGCCAGCAATGCACACTATTTGCCATGTATATATTTTCCATTAGTGAGTTAATGGTAGAAACCAAATTGAGTGTAAGTTGAAAATAATAAGAATCAAATTGACTAGTATGTGATATCAAAATGTAAAGACCAAATTGACTGTAAACACAAAGGAACCAAAATAGTATTATCGCCAAACAATATTAACTATTGCTTACTTTTCCACGTAGGCCATACTAAGAATTTTCTCCATATTTAAGTATTTTTAAATTAATACTTATTTCATTTTTTATATCATTTTTTTCCTCTAAGAGATGAATGTTGGATTTTAGTAATGACGTTGTCTAGAAAACTACTAATTTTTATTTTAATTTGAGAGAGAGAGAGAGAGAGAGAGAGAGAGAGAGAGAGAGAGAGAGAGAGATTACTCACCTTTTGTGTGTATGGGAGATTAAAAATTTACACTCCAAAAAGTGCCGCAAATAGAATAAAATGCATTAATAGAGTGCAAGCCTTTTGAAGAAAGATCACTTTTAAAAAATAATTTTCATTGATTAAAATTTTTGGGCTTAATAACATATTTTATAATATGAAATATATAGACAAGGCATTCTATTTGGGGGAAAATGGGCATTTGCCCATAATTTACAAATTATGCAACAAAATACCATTGTTTGAAACTATTTAGCAAAATTTTTTTTTTTTTAAACTCGATTTTAACAAAATCAAGTTACAGGTAGAACTCGACATTGACATTAGCAATGTCGAGTTCTATGCATATTTTGCCACTTAAATATTTTTTAAAAATTTAAGTGGAACTCGACAATATCAAGTTCCACTTACAAATATACATAAAATTTGATTTGGAGAATATTAAGTTTTATATAGAACTCAATTTTATTAAAATTGAGTTTCAAAAATAGGTGCATTTTGCTGCATAGTTTGTAAATTGGACAAATGCCCATTTTCCCCTTCTATTTATCAATAAAGGACATTGTTTATTTATTTATTGCCAGATGAGGGGACCTTAAATAAAATTTCCACACTTTAAAATAGACACATAGGAGTATATTCTTTTTTACTGCATTGATAGAAGTATATATATAGAGAGTGAGTTCTCCTTTCATTTAGGCACCTTGGCTATTACCTAAGTGGCCTAGTGATTGAGTCGACCATGGCAGTCATTTACATTAGTAGCAGCCACATTTTGGGAACATTTTCATTCAAACATCTCAAGATATGAGCTACGTACGAGTTCTAACATATAAATTTTTTTTTCCCAGAAACTTTATATTTCATCAACATAGGAGGTCAATTATTATAGGCCATCGCCCATCAGTATTAGTACTTACCGATTAGTTTTTAGAAAAGGGTAAGGATCTTCTAGAGTTTGAAAATCATGACTCTTGTCTAACATTTTTAGGCAATGATTTTTGGATAATAGTCTCGTCTCCTTCTCAAAAATACAAAAAAAAATACAAAAATACAAAAAAAAAAATAATAATAATATAGTCTCGTCTTGAACTCTATCTTTGGCTCTCCACAACTTATGTTTTGTCCCAACAAGATCACTTGAATTAAAGACATAAAATGAAATAATATGTATTCAAGCTTAACAGACATGCGGGTATCATATGCTGTTAGGGTCGACTTATTATATTATTATTTTTATTAGGAAGAGAAAAGAAAGATAAAAAAATAAATAAAATAAAATAAAAAATATTAAAAATATAGACTTGGGCACTCAACTAGGGTAAAGGGAAAAGAAGACAGGAAAATCGAGGGTAAAGGATGGTTTGTACGTGCTTGATCATAGATAATTCTTTTAGGTTAAAATATTATAACAAAGTTTAGTTATAAAATTAGTTGTAACCTTAGGCTATAACCTTACTTAATATCTTTTTATTGGAGGCGAATTTTGACAAATTCACCATTGGATTATATCTTCTAAACTTGCAAAATTTCTAGAAAATAAAATATCAATAACTATATCATCAATAAATTATTTAAATTGCAAGTTTTTATAGTTTAAAATTATGTATAATATATAAACTTATAGATCATATAGTAAATAATATCTGATTGACATAAAATTTAATATGTGTATTAAGAGCGTAAAAAATATGCAATTTAACAGTTAGATTTTTAAAATATACAGTAATGTTTATTTATTAAGTAAGGTTGTAATTTTAGACTACAACTAGTTTTGCAACTAAACTTTCCAAAAATGTTATTTACATCCCTAAAGCTTGCATAAATTTTAGGGACTAATATCAAAATTTATTCTAATTTTAGGGCTGAAAATAATGTTTAACATATAAATATATAAAATAAGTTAAAGAGAAGTGGAAAAGAAAAAGTGAAAGTAAAAGAAAGAGCTCTTGTTTTGTTTTTGTTTTAGATGTGTAGGTATTTGAAGAGTTTTATAAGCCTTATATGTGTGTGTGTATATAACATCTAAATTATTTAAAACTTTATGGGCTCGTTTGGTATCTGTGTTTAAACAACAATTTTTAGTTTTTTTGGAAATACGTGTGGGTGAAAAAATGTGTGAAAAAATGTGTAATATTGTTTAAAAGCTAAAAATATATGTTTAAGTTGATGTATCAAACAACCCCTATATCTTTCATTGAGAAGATTAGAGGATGGAAAAGATTGAGAGAATAGAAAAGATTTATACTTTTCACCTTGTGTGTTTGATATAAAGTATAGAAAGGTAAAAAAATGAAAAGTAATTTACTATTATATCCTTAATATATAAAAATGGAAGGATGAAAATGATGAGGGGAGATTTTACAATTTTTTTTTCTAAATTCTATTTCTCCATTTATATATCTCTATCTTGGATTAAAATAAAATGATAGCTTCAAGTGGAAAACTCCAACCACAGTATATTCTTTTATGGACAAAGTTTAGCTACAAAATTGGTTATAGCATAAGGCTACAAACTCACTTAACAAAATAAATACAACAACATATTTTGAAAATCTAACCGTTGAATTGCATGTTCTTTACGCCCTTAATACACATATTAAATTTTGTGTCAATTGGATATTATTTACTATATGATCTATAAGCTTATATTTTGTACTTAATTTTAAATTATAAAAACTTGCAATTTAAAAAATTTATTGATGACACAACTATTGATCTTTAATTTTTTTGAAATTTTGCAAGCATAGAAGATATAAGAAGAATATGTAATCCAATGGTTGATTTGTCAAAATTCACCTCCAATAAAAAGATATTAAGTAAGTTTGTAGCCTAAAACTACAACTAATTTTGTAGCTAAATTTTATCATTATTTTATCTTATTTTTCACTTCAACAAAATAATGGAAAATTAAAATTTCCTCTGCCTTTTATTTTCCTATTTTTCCTCCTATTTCTTTTCATCCTAACCAAACAAAGCGCTACATGTGATTGTCAGAAAGGCATTAATCATGTTTAATGCTTTTGTTTATATTTTCTCATGTATGGTTAGTTAGAATAGACTTATGATCATTGCTTTAATTCGTGTCTCTCTCTTCTTGTCACTAATAGGTTTGGTGTTTCATGTTTTCGGTATCCTTTCAATTATTTTCTTGACTAACTGGCCATTAGGGAAAGGATTGATTGGCCATGTATTTGAGAAAAGGAATGAAAATGACTTCACATTATTTGGGGAAGGAGAATTGGCCATGCATTAAGAGGGAAGGACCAACTGGCCGTGTATTTGGGGGGAGAACAGTTGGTCATGCTTGAGAACATCATTTCATGAATACACCATTGATTTTGAGATAGGTAAGGTTTAACTCTAGAGATGGACGGAGGGAGACTTTGACCATGGGGGCAATGGTCCCTCTAATTTTTTTGTAAAAAAATATTTGTGTGTGTGTGTGTCTTTATATATATATATATAGATTTTAGCAATTTTGTTCTATAAAGTTATACTTTGTCCGCCCTTAACAATATCATTAATTCTTTTAAGAGGAATACTACAAGTACAAACTTTTCTACAACATTTTTACAAACTGCTGAGGTAGTAAATTCTTATTAGTTTGCATCTGGGCTCATTTGTAACTCTAGCATTTTCCTCACTTTAAAGGGCATAAAAAAAATTATAAACCTAAAATCTAACACTCTATTTGTTTCAGCATTAACGTTTTCTTGAAAATGATTCATTTTTAAAAGAGCATTTTCTAGAAAACTATCTTATTTTCCGGTGTTTGGTAATGACCTTGAAACTGAGCTTAAGAATGTTTTCTAGTGTTTGGTATATAATTTTTTTTTATTTTATAATTTAAAATATGTGTATTATGTAAACCAACTAATGAAATCAATATATATATATATATATATATATATATATATATATATATATATATATATAACCAAGAATGAATTTGGTTTTCATACTAAAATTTAGTTGTCAAATTTTCATGATCTCTACCACTCATCTTGCTCATATATATATGGACAATAACGTACATACATACATACATACATATGTACACACACACACACACACACACACACACACATATATATATAAAATTGATAGGGGAATACTTCTTCAATAAGTACAAATAACAATAACTTTTAATTGTCTGCTCTTTTTTCTGGTACACTAATTGTCTACTATGGTCAACCACAAGTCTTCAATATTACTCTAAATTATGTATTTATATAATGTATATGCATAATATATCATCACTGCATAGTATCTGCATAATGTATCTACCAACAAATGCAATTTTCCTAAACAATTATCATTAATTATATAAAAATATTATTAATTTACCATAAAGATCGTCCTATGTAAAAGCACAAAAATATTATTAATTTACCATAAAAGATCGTCCTATGTAAAAGCACTTTAGAGCCATATAGGCACCATGTTTGAAATTTTCATATTTTACTTCATTCATTCTTTCTTCTTCTTATTTTTTTTATTTTTTTTATTTTTTTCTTTTACACTTTATGTGCGTAAAAGAAGTAACTTCTACCTAGAATCCATCAAACTGAAAATTTCTTTAGAGAAAAAGGAAAGTCTATCTTGAAATTCAAAGCAAAGAATTGAGATTTTGGTAGAAATGAATGAAATAATTACCACTGCAAATCTGTTCTCTTATGCAAGTCGGAGCTATTAACAAATCAATGAGGATAAAAAAATATATAATTAGAGAACTGTGTTATAAAGGGGTAGAGAGAGAGAGAGAGAGAGAGAGAGAGAGAGAGAGATCTATGGAAGAGGAGAGACCAGAATTAATGACAGTAAAGGTGTGAGGAGAGAAAAAGAAAAGAGAAGAGAGAAAAAGTGAGAGAGCTTACCGTGAGAGAGAGATTGTTTTCCAAAAAAAAATATTTGAAAAACAACCTATAGAAAATAAGCCTTATTTTTATTAGGATTTTCCATTGACTAAAGATAGTTTTCTGTTGACCAGTTTTTTTGTGCTACCAAATACTAGAAAATGTGGAAAATTATCTTTACAGAAAGTTTTCCACCGAAACAAACAAAGTGGAAACAATTCTTTATTTTCTAAGACTCTTTCACCTCCATCACAGCTCTCTCTATCTTTCGCCTCAGACTCTCTCTTTCCCTTAAAGCTTTAGACCTTTAGCCCCTTCTCAAGGACTCAAAGCTTGCTAGATATTTACCGATGTTGCTGCTCTCCACCAAATGGCATGACTTCATCGTTAGTGTAAAGAGGAGTTAGAAATGAAGGAAGGCAAACCAGTCAAAATCCAGTATATATCGCAGTATGACCGAAACAGCTCCAATACATCCGGTATTTAAACCAGTACGAAATGCTAGTGTTTCTGTATTGGCGAAGGTTCTGGCACGATAAATACCAACCGTACCGACTGGTACAGTACGAGATTGTCTTCCCTAGTTAGGACTACAAGCATTTTAAGTTATATTTGAAATTTACCATAATAAATTGTAATAGTCACCATATATGAATTTGATTATTTTGTAGTTCATAACATATAATCAGCCTATGACTTAGGTGCTTCTCAAAAAAAAAAAAAAGACTATGCTTTAGGCTAGGAATACTTTATTTTCAAATATCTTTTAATTGATGTCCATAACTTCAGCATAGATTGTCGCCTTTAACTTAGGCTAGGAATAGTCTATTTTGAAATTCATATATTTTCCACTCATTGCAGAATATTGCCTTGTATAGCAAATCTCAAGTATGTTGTTGATATCAATATAAATACATTATCTTGAACTCTTTTAAGGGTCAAACTTATTCATATAAACTTTTTAGTATTGTTGTTATTTTGTGTTTATTTATTATTATTTGGTTTTGTGTGTGTGTGTGTGTGTGTGTGTGTGTTTTTGTTGCAAGTATCTCGACTCTCTAATTAAATTTATATATGTGTTTTGTTAATTTTGAAATTATTTAATATTATTTATTGATGTTATTATTATTATTATATGGCCACAAAAATTGTAATAAATTGTATTATTGTGGTCTTTTATAATCATTTTTACTTTGTTATTATCAATTATTACATCTATTACTTGGACAAAATATATTGCATAATATGTTTGTTGGTTTATAATAAAGATATGTATGTGAATTATTTTTATTTTTATCTAGTACAATAAATCGTACATTTGTGTTTCTCTTGATTTCATTAAAGTTTAGTTGGTATGAAAATGTATTAAGTTTCTTGAATCTTTACTTTTTAGGGTGGTTATAGGTTGGGAAATAAAAATTAATTATATGCTTTATAAATATTATATGCTAATATATTTTAAATATTATATATGGTTATATTATAGTTAATACTAATTATTGTGTGTATGATTATTTTTTCTAAAACTATTATTATTATTATTACAAATTTTGTTTCATAAATCCTTTATTTGAGTTTCTTGCAATTTCATTATGAACTACAAGCATTGTAAGTTATATTTAATATTTAGCATAAAAAACTGTAGTAGTCACTATATATTAATTTTATTATTTTTTATTATTGTTCTTTTGTTTTTATCTAAGATTATATTTTTTTAGAAGGTATTTATGATTATCTGACTGTGGTTATTTGTTCTTCCTTTCTTTTCTTGCAATTATCACTCTATAATTCCTATATTCCTTCCCTTTGTATCACGATTGTAAGAAGCTTCTCGGTCCCCTAATTTAATTTAAAATTATTTTCTTAGTTTGTAATTTTTTATATAAATGGTTTGTAAAAAATATACCTTTAGATATTGTAATTTTTTAATCTCAGTGTTTATATATTAAAGATATTGTGAAAATGCATCTTCACTTACACTATACTTTAGATTATGTGTGTATGAATTTAAGAATACGATAATTAGGGTTGATTCAAAACTAGAAAGTTGTAGATATTTAAGTCATGGCTAGCCCATCCAGCCTTGAGTCAATTGGATTTTTGAGGAGAGATATACACCCAAAATACTAAGTAGTGCTCAAATCTAATTTTTCCTCTTTAGATTCTGCTCTTTGATTTCTTTCCTTATTTAATTTGAAGCTTTCAAACATGGTAAATGACCCAAGCACTCCATAAAAAGTATACATTTTAAGGTGTTATCAAACCCCTAAACAGTATTACAGAAAGTATTTTTGGAAGAAGAGGCATTCTCATCCAAAGAAGAAGTTTTTCAGAAAAAAGAAATGAAAGTTTCTCAGAAGAAAGCAATTCAAAGGCAAAACTTCAAAAGTTTGTTTTGTATGTAGAAAGCCCGGTCATTTTGCAAAAAAATTGTCCAAAAAAAGCAAAAGCAGCAAAGCTTTTGGAGCAAGCTCAGATTCATGCAGATGATACCCCATTTTCAGATGTTGAATCACTCTTTTCACTTGATGATGATTATTCTCCCCAAGCCTTGACAGTCATGGCTTATTCAACCTCAGAAGATGGATCAGATTCAAGCATTACTGATGATTCAGACCTAGAAATCCAAACCATATACACATCTAAGCCCCTTATAGCCCCAATAATTGGCCCCACACCAATAGCCCAAGTTCACATCCTCCTTGATACCTACTCCAGACCTATCCCAGTGATAGCTTTGTTTGATACAGGAGCAACAACAACAATTCTTCATCCTAAGATTTTACCAAAAGATTTTTGGATACCCCATCATCAGATGTTCAGAGCAGCCAATAGAGAAACATTTCTGATTACCCAGAAAAGTAAACCCATTCACATTAGAATATTCCCAACCCTTACCATTAAACACCAAGTCCTTGGATCCCCTCTCACAGGCAGAGATCTCCTTATAGGATTTGACCTCCTTCACCAGATACCCAATCTCAGATGGTCCTCAAAAGGCCTCTTGCATAAAAAACACCTTCTCACATGGACCCAGGTACCACATTTGTTTTCAATAAACCCCTTTTATTCCTTGAAAGCCCAGATTATCAATGAATGCTGTGCAGCCACCCACTCAGAATTCCTCCTCAAAAACCCAAAACCACTATGGAAAAACCCAGCTTTTTTCATAACCCTTCCCTTCAAAAAGAATGAAGATGTTAACCCTACAAAAGCTAGTCATAGAGGTATGAACCCAGAACACTTGTCCTTAGCTAAGCATGAGTTAGCTACCCTTCTCTCAGAAAACCTCATTGAACCCACAACTTCTCCATGGGCATGTGAAGCCTTCTATGTTAACAAGCATGCAGAACAAGTTCGAGGAAAGCCCAGATTGGTAATCAACTACCAAGATCTTAATCATTTCCTTGCTGATGAAAAGTTTCCACTGCCAAACAAAGGTGCTCTTTTCCAGCATCTTTCCAATGCCAAAGTATTTTCAAATTTTGATCTCAAAGCAGGATTTTGGCAACTTGGAATCCATCCAGAAGAAAGATACAAGACAGCTTTTTGCATCCCAGACCACCATTATCAATAGACGGTAATGCCTTTTAGCCTAAAAAATGCTCCATCTCAGTTCCAAAAAGCAATGGTAACTCTTTTCCAACCACTGTTGTCAAATGCACTGATCTATGTAGATGATAGCCTCCTATTCTCAAAAGATGCAGAATCTCATGAAAAATTGCTTACTGAATTCTACAATTTAGTAAAAGCTCAAGGGATAATGCTTTCAGAAAAGAAAATGGTCATAGGAGTATCCTCTATTGATTCCCTAGGAGTGAACATTTCAGATGGAAAGTACACTCTGCAGCCTCACATAGCAGTCTCTCTTAGTGAATTTCCAGATACACTCACTAGCACCAAACAGATCCAGCAGTTTCTTGGAATTGTTAACTACATGTCAGACTTCATTCCAAAAATTTCCAGACACAGAGATTGTTTGTTCAAGTTATTAAAAAAATCTCCTCCAGCATGGAATTCAGTTCATACAGAAGCAGTTCAACAGTTGAAAAAATTAGCAGAAAAGCTTCCCCCTTTGCAGATCCCAGGAACAGGAAAAAGGATTCTACAGACAGATGCAAGTGATGAGTATTGGGCAGCAGCTCTCTTTGAAGAAATTAATGGAAAAAGAAACATTTGTGGATACAAAAGCGGTGCATTCAAGCCTTCAAAACTCCATTATCATTCCACTTTCAAAGAAATTCTGGCAGTTAAACATGGTATTGAAAAGTTCCAGTTTCACCTCCTTGGTCACAATTTTCTTGTAGAGATGGATATGTCTTCCTTCCCAAAAATGCTCCAGTTTAAAAGAAAAATGCTCCCCCATCCCCAGTTACTCAGATGGTCAAATTGGTTTTCACAATGGTCCTTCCAAGTCAAACACATCAAAGGTACGGATAACCTTATCACTGACTATCTTTCTAGAAAGCCTCCAATCCTCCATACCACAATAATTCCTCCACCCTTATGTGTATACCCAATAATAGATACATCCTCATCCTTAGGCCCTTCTTCATCCTCTGACCCTTCTACTTCATCCTCCAATGATATCATGGACATAATAGAAACCCTTCCCCCAGACATAAAAGACCAAATAAAAACCCTAACCCTCCAAGCCAGATCCAAGAGAATCGTCCAAGTCCTCCATAATTACCTCAAACAAAACCAGAGTCATTTCCTTGCCATTTTCCCAGATATTGAGCAACCATGGAAAACCCCATTTGCATTTTGGATAACACGATGGAATGTTGTTCATTACCTTTACATGTGGTACTTACTTAATGAGTACTACTTGTGCATTCACTTTGAACCACGATTCTACTCATACACTTTTCTTCATGACAATAAATATTTTAACAAATTCAGGCATGAAATTTTGAAAAATGATGCTCATGATGGTCAATGGTCCAAGTATCACAAAGCAGATCACCCCCGATTTGGTCAAAAAATTACTTCAGCATGTATAGTTGCAAAGTTAAATTCCAAAAATAATGTTCAAGCAGAAGGATTTGTCCACCCTCCAGATGTTCATTGGGTAACAAATGCCGACGGAACTATTCACAGACACACGGATGTATCTTGGATATCCTGTCACTATTCACTCACTATGGCAGAATCCCTCAATCAAGGAATCTTCCCAGAGATTGTACCAGCAGATCCAGATATTTGCAGACAGCAATGGCCCTATCAACACCATTGGGAAATACCCAGTCCTTTCGACTTTGATGATCCCTATTACCATAATCATGATCTAGATGCGGACATTGATGAAGAATGGTTCCAATGAAGAGATGATTAGAGAAAATTATGTACAAAAGATATATGTAAAACAAAAAAAACAAAAAAACAAAAATCGTGGGACCCACTTTGGACCCACTCTTGTCTTGGCCTTCCTACACTGCCGTCACACTTCTTTCAAGTTTCCATGCATAACTGCTCGTCCTTTCCTCCAATTGCATGATTCCTATTGTCAGAAGATAATTTTGCAGAAGCCAGTTAGCATTGATTCCTCCACCAGCCTTCGACAACTGTAAAGCAAGAACTCAAAATTCACACTTTGTTACTGTAAATTATTTCGTCCTCTTGTAAAATGTTTGCCTATAAATAGGCCATTTGTATCATTAGTTCAGTAGAGAGTGAATGAAAGTGAGAAAGCAGAAAATTAGAGTAAGAATTAGAAAGTTTAGAGAGTTAGCTAGTCTGTGTAATATTTTACAGTTTATGTCTTCCAGTCCTATAAAAAACTTGTTTAATATAATAATATCCATCAGTTTGTTGTACCTTGTTTTATGTTCTATCCCATATTCTGCAGTTATTTTCTATAGTATTTTAGCAATATATACCATTAATAAGCTTCTATGATCTTCTTACACCCTTCTATGTTCGTCTTGTAGTTGTACCTCGTCCTTATTCACATTCCACCAATTCCACATTCCTCCCGTAGCTTCCTACTTCATGAATTAAGTTAGTTTTTGTAGTTTTGTCCTTCTTTGTATTTTAGTTATCCTTCGTCTTTTAGTCTTTTACATTGGTTTCGTCCCTTTCTCTTACTTCTTCGTCCATTCCTCCCTATAAGTGGTATCAGAGCCATGCACTTATCATACACACATGAAATTTCACATGCAACACAAAACTGGTAAAGCCTCAGAATCAGTTTCACTCTCCTTCGATTAGTACACTTGAATTATTGTCTTGATTAGTATGCTCTATGATTAACAGTTGCCACTTATTGTGGATCCTCTGTGATAATCACATCAGAAAACGGAATTTGATAATCAAGTAGAAAACTAAGGAGTTGTACTAAAAGTGTCAAAGAACTATTTTTCCTGAGTTATCTAGTGGACGTGAGCCTAGGAGTGGCATTTTAGTCCTGTCAGATCTTAGGAAAATTGTACTTCATTTTAGAAACAGTCATGGCCAGTTCCAGTTCATCATCCTCAGCAGTCACATCCTCAGTAGTCACTGATATCATTACCACTTCTTGTGACTTTCCCTTAGAAAATCTACTGCAAATAGATTAGAATACCTATATGAAATATCCCATATCCCTGAAGATAGTAAAATACCTATTACATATTTTCCCATTGTAAATCCCTATACTGTGTTTGATAAACCCCAAAAAACTTTCAAAAAATCCATAAAAATTTTTTTAGGTCCTTCTCAACCCTCTAGTGTCAAAGAATATGTCCAAGCCTCAAAATTTGACCAGTTTAATATTCCAGCCAGTAAGAAAGAAAATTTCATCACTCTTGCCCTGCCCAGAGAGTTTGTCATCCCATGGCAAAGACAAGGTTATACTCACCTCCATTTTGGTACAATAAGACTTATACTCACCTTTCATGGCAGAAAAGGACTCCCTATAGCTTCTAGAATTGCTCTTCTTGATTCTAGATTCATGGAATACCACAATGCAGTTATAGGAACTGGCCAAACCACACTTAATGCAGGAACAGTATTTGTCACCCTTTTCCCCAATTTCAACATGTCTCTCAGAGACCCTCACCTTTGTGATGCCCTTAAAGTCCAAGTTCAGATTACAGGAGCCTCCCAAGTACCTGATACTTTTACAGCCACACTCCACTATCAACTTGCCTACAGACTCCAAAACCATGCTTTTGATGTAGCTATACCAGAGATAGCCCAGTCCAATGATGCTCTTTTGATCCAAGTTGATCCAGGCATGACGCCTATGTGCACATTTGTTCCAAGACAGTTCAACAAAGACCAGATGAAAAAGCTCTTTCCAGAGTCATGGATTACAAAGTATGAGACTCTCTATCAGGCATCTCAGCCAATCTAGTCCAACACTCCTTTCTTTATCAGAAATCAAAATGGTGATGTTGAAGTCAGGTTTATGACAAACACACCAGAAAAAGAAGAAGTGACAGTCTTTTCAACAGCTATGATCCAGCCAGTTTCATATGAAGGTCTTGATGGTCTTCAGATCAAGGTGTTCCAAGAAAATGGAAAACCTGTTTATGAAGGAAAATCACCCACAGGCCATATATGGTGGCATGTTTGTGATTGTGAAGAATGCAGAGAAGAAGAAATATTTGAAGAAGATAAGAAAAGAAGAAAGAAAAAATCTTCCCAGCAGATTCTCAAAGAAAGATATGAAGCAGGAGACCCAGAAGTTGACCTCCTTGGAAAACCTTCAAGAAGGTTTGATTACTATGTTCTCTACCCCAGATCCAGAAAACAAAAAATTTCATCCCTTTCCCCATGCAAAGAAAGTCATGATCAAAACCAACAAAACCAGAAACCACCTTTAATCCCATATTACTAGAAAGTCCTTCCCCAAATACAAAAATGTCGACCCAAGCCTCCCAGTCAAACCCATACACAAAAGCCTTTACCTTGTTACATGTTTGACCATGCATCACCCTCATACTCACAAAATTTTCCTCCCTTAGAAAGTTTTAACCACCCACAAGTCAATGTTAAACATGTTTGGAAGATAAAAAACCCTGTTGGAACCAATCCAGATGGAAGTAAAAAACAGGTCTCATCAGCTGAAGCAGCCCTTAATTGGCAGGCAGAAAATGTTATCGCACAAAATCAAGTCCTTTCAAAAATTCTTGACAACCAACAAAAGTTGACTGAAGCGGTAACCAATACCTTTTCATCCTCAAATTCTCTCATTGAAGATTTGAAGAAGAAGATAAAGTCAATTGAACAAGAATTGGAGACAATTGTTTCTACAGTAAAGGATTTGTCTGTATCCTTTCCCCTCATTGGGCAAAAAGAAAAAGAAAAAAAGCAGTTGTTGATGCAACTCCAGTCTTTGGAGAACTCACAAAAAGCAGCTACTCAAGCTCTTCCAATGCAAGTTTACATGCCATACCAACCTCGCCAATCATTGTATAAAGATTTGTCCATACCAGTACCCTCAACATTCTCCCTAGTTTCCCCATACCAAAACCTCCAACCACTAAACACGACACATCCAACTCAAAACCCTTTTAAACCATGTGCAATTTTTCCCAACATACCAAACCCAACACCACTACCTTAACCAGAACCCAGACTTGAACCTCCAACCAAACCACAAAATGAACCTTCTCCCATCAAAAAAGACAAGGAACCCTTATACCAACCACCAGATCCAACCATTGGTGCTTCCTCCAGACCCCCAGATATGAACCTCTTAGCCATAAATTTTGATCTTCCAAACCCGATATCATCATTTCTCAGAACTTTAACTCTTCAAGAACCGACAGAACCCTTTGTTCTTCCAGTCATTAATGAAGCAGATCTAGACTTGTCTGATCTTGACTTAGATGAAGTCTTTATGACTGATCCAAAAGTAGAAGAAGAAGATGATGTCCTTCGCCCTAAACAACCTCCACCACCACCACCAATATTTCCTACACCACCTGTTATCCCCAATCACCACACAAGATTAACCTACTCATCAACCACAAATTCAAAACACTTGTTCACCCTTGATAACAATCCTCCTTCAAAATGGCATGACGAGATTTTCAATATGTACTCATGGTGTACAGCTGAACTTCAAGCTCCAAACAATACAGTTGCCCAGATAATTGCCAAATTTGTAGCAAGACTCACAGGTAGACTGAGACAATGGTGGATAAACCTTGGAGAATACAGGCAAAGACAAGCAGCTCAGAGTAACACACTCGAGGATTTTTTCACGATCCTCCATAATGAATTTCTTGGTTCATTAGCCCATTACACTGAAGTAGCCAGAGATGAGTTCCTACTGATGAAATGCTATTCTTTTGAAAGAAAAGATTTGGAGAAACACTTTGACAAAATGTCAAGCAAATACTATGCCTTTAATGGCATGGATGATGTCAATTCCAAGCACACTTTTTGAATTCTTTCCCAGAACCACTTGGTGATGAAACTCTTCGCATGATGAATCTTCAAAAAATCACTTTGCAGCAAGCCTCTCTTGGAGAAATTTATCAGCATGTCCTCCCTAAACAGTATTACACAATATATATATACACGCACACATAAAATAAACGCACACCCCAATCCAACTTGCAATGATAGAACACATCATATTAAAATATATTGATCATTAACCCTAAATCCATAAAAATTGCTAAGAAAATTTTTACTATGAATATGATTAACAATAAGTTATGTGGAATGCGCACAAGCAATATAATGATAAGGTAAATTCCAAGGGCCACTAAAAAAAAGGAAACAAACATTGTTGTAACTAGGTAAGCCTGAAAATGGGAATTTAACTTATAGCATATATGCTTGTCAATGGAATTAGTAACAACTTCTTCTTTCAAATAATACAAACTAACAATACAGTCCCACTCCTAAAAAAAAAAAAAATACAATACAGTCCAACAAATCCACTAAAGTAGATTGAATACTTATGTTGGGTCATTCAGTTTGACCACTAATGGAGCCAGCCATAGTTTGAATAAGGCATGTTTTTCTATTATGGGCTTCTTGCCTACAGAGGCTACACAATGGCCTTGGTTGATACTCTCTCCCTAAATCCATTTCATTTCGAAGCCGTTCTGATCTTGGTCGACCTTTTGAATGGCACAGATTGACATTAGGATTCAAGACCAGAAAATAAGGCTTATTCCAATGTACACAATTTGTAACCAAGCAAAATCTAGGTGCGTAACAAGCAACTTGTTCTTCCAAATGTTAGCAGTGGTTGATATATCGCATTGCAAATACGCTTTGATATTTACACACGGCAATGACATGTAAGCACGGTGTAAAGTTGTGATTTACAACTATGTTTTATGTTGGCTTTATTCCATGACAAAAAGTGTTGTAATTGCATAATTTGTTTCCTTGTATTTTTGTAGGATTCTATTGTATTGAGTTTAATATTAAGTTAGTGAAGACTTAAGCTTAATTGAAGATCAGTACATTTTGCGACTAGCTCGCCAGAAGTTCGTGAGAAGGGTTCCCACAAAAAGGGCATGTGAGAAGCACATGACTAGAAGCTTAAGAGTCGTGCCAGGTTGTCAATTTCGCGAGCGTCTCGCGGGTAAGGCCTTCCTGGGAGATACTCGCGAAGCTCTCTGCTTGGAGGATTTTTAAGTGTGACTTTCTTACCCTTTACCCATACTATATATACCCTTATTACCCACAAAAGTATGAGAGGCCATTCAGAGAGAAAAACCTTAGATAGGTTTTCTACAACACACACACCCATCTTTTAGAGAGAGAGCTACTAATCCTTAATGAGAAATCATCCTAGCCTCTTCTCCTTCCCTCTCCCATTGGCATACCTTAAGAGAAGATTTGTACCCAAACACAACTCACACCCTTTTAGAGTGTAGAGAGTGTTTTAGAGCTTGGGAAGCTTTAGGGATTTGCCAAAAGAAGCTGGTGAGGCTTAGCGGATGCAATCAGGCGTATTGCGAGATTCAAAAAGCTAGAGAAGACATGACTCTGAGAAGTCCGTTGGTAGTAGAAGCTTGGTGGGCTCAAGTACATTGGGTAGACTAAGCTTGGAGAGTCTTTTTTTTTTATTCATATACTCCAACTTTATTCTCTAGTGGATTGATTTATCGCTTGGAGGGCGGCGGAGAGGTTTTTCACCAAGTTCTTCGGTTTCCTCTTCGATAACACATCACCATGTTATCTTGTGTTTGTATCTCTCTTTCCTTACTCTTGTGCTTTACTTTTATTGTTTATTATTCATGTTTATGCACTAGAGTAGTATCAGCTGATTGTGCTTCATTTACTCTTATTTCCGCACTTAGATAAGTTAGAGTAAAATCAACCAAGCCAATTTTTTTTTTTTTTTAATTTGGGGTCTAAACAGCTCTTGTGTTTTTAACACAAATTCGAGCTTTTAATTGGTATCAGAGCGGGTATACTTATTTTGGTTTCATTACCTAAGTGTGATCTTTGACCCCTTTGTGTGTTTTGCCATGGATAGTGTTTTGTACGCTTCTATGGATGTTGTTGATTGTAACATGCCATGTGTTTGTGAAAATGCCTCTATGAGTGTTAATCCTCAATATTGTAATGACATGTTACATGAATCTATGGGTGTTGTTGTTAATATTCCAAATGTCAAACTCTTGAAGAAAAATGGTAAGAAGTTTCATGAGAATTTGAGCAAGTTTATTTTTGTAAATGATGATTTGATTGCTAAGCTCAATGAATCCAACAAATTGGTTGAAAAGTATAAAAAACTTGCTGAAAGTTCTCTTAAAAAGCTGAAAGAGTTTGAATATGGACTTGGAGGCTAAACTTGTTTTGTCTAACAAACTTGTTGATGAGCTAAAATGTGAAAATGAATATCTTAAGATGCATGCCAAGTGTTTGATTGCTGAACCTATTGCTAAAAAAGATGAAAATATTTGTTGCAATAATGTGCGGTACCCGATTTTGTGTCTATTATGTGTTCTACCTCAAAGGACAAATCGGTGTACCTTCCTCCACATAAAAGAAACCAAAAAGTGAAGAGAAAGGCTCTTAAGCCAAAGCCACCATTTAGGTCTCAAGCTAAGGTTTTGGATGGATTTAAGTTTGTTCCAACTTGCCACCATTGCAATATGATCGGTCATATAAGACCTCAATGTCACAAGTTGAAGAGAGAACAAAACCGTATTGCTAAATCCCTCCCTAAAAAGCCTAGTGGACCTAAACCCATTGTTTGTCACCATTGTGGTGCCTTTGGTCATCTTAGACCTCATTGTTCTAAGTTTCAAGCCCTTAAAAGAATCAAGAGAAAAGAGAAACTTGAGCTTCTTAGAAGTTGTGCTATGAAAGCTATACCGGTATTGGGGGAAAATGGTAAGTTGTTGAAGAAATTTTTTGATGTTCTTACCTCATTGTCGATGTGCATCTCCGGTTCTCATTCTTCCAACTCTTGTCTCACTTCTCATGAGACACTCATTCCAAACAATCGTTCCGTTTGGATGAGGAAGGGTTCCTATGGTTGAGCTTTTGCGCTTTTGGTCCTTGATCTAATTCTTTCGATCTTTGTAGGACCCTTCATGCATTAGATGCTTCATTATCATGTATTTTTGTATCATGCATTTCTTTATATGCATTGTTTTTTGTTGTTTTTGCATTTGATCTTACTTTTATGCTTTTGTTTTGTGTGTGTAAAAATCCAAAAACACATAAAAAGTAAAAAATTCAAAAAGTTTGATCGTATATGTTTGAGCACATATCACATGTGAGTTTGGCCTAGTACTTTCGTACTAATGACGTAGTGCATTTATGAGCTTAGCTTTCTTTGTATGCACATCTATCTTTGTGGGAAAAATCTTGAAATCTATGTGTGATTGTTGTAAATCGATCTTCAAGCTTGTCATGAATGATTAGTCAATAGTCTTGTTGGCCTTGATACATGCATAGACTTGTGCCTATATCTTTTTTCACACTTTTATGTTTTTGCTATATAGCTCATCTAATATCAAATCTCGAAAAGAGATATTGAGCTGTAAAAGTCGTCACACATACTAGTATTTGACTAGGAAAAAGAGAAAGCGACTTGTATTGAAATATATGGTGTCTCTAAAAGCCAAAGGCTCACTCACAAAGTTGAAATATCAAAAATTTCAGGCATTGATCTCAAAATGAAATGTATTTGTTCAAAATGATCAAATGTTATGATTTGTAAAAAAGCCAAATGAAAAGTTTCAAAGATATGTAATCATTTTCTTGTGGGAGATCATATATGTTCATTTCTATAATTGATAGTCCACTTGACTTAGTACTAGTTGTGTATGACTTGATTGAATTGATCATTGAAGCTTCCCTCTAGACTAAGGACTATTCCACATTTGATACACACACACAACACACAAGTTTAATGTTCAATGAATGCCTATTTCATTTATGTGTTTGTACATGTTCAAATGTGATGTGTGTGTACTCAACCATATATGGATCGAACCAAAAAGATTTTTGTTCTTTTTGTTTGCTTTTGTAGGTGATTTGCATCACTCATTTTTTTCAAAGTTTTTTCAAGTTGTTTTTGTGTGAAAAACATGTTTTCTAGGTGTTTTCATGATCAAGCTCAGTCACAAGTTAAAGGGTCCAATTCTCAAGTTTTCAGTTTTGGACAAAGAGTTTCGCAACTGTTTCGCGAGTAAAGCTTACTAGTAAAATACCAACGAAATTTCGTGGGTATGTAACTAGTGAAAATTCCCAGATTCCCACGAAAATCACCAAATTAGCCTTTAAAGGGCATTTCATGGGTCATTTGTTTTAAACTTCTCCCAAACCCTTGTTTTAATGTTTCTACATCAAAACCCAACTAAATTCAAGTGTTTTTCATTCCATTAACATCTCTAAGGTAATCTTTAACTCTTTTCATTGATTTTGATCCTTAGATTATGTTTTTGAGGGTTTTATGTTCATAGTTAGGATTTTCTCAAATGGGAGTTGGAAAACTTATTTTTTGTCAATCTTTTTAATTGGGTTTTGTTTTAAATATTGATTTTCTTTGGATGTTGGTCCCTAATTGCAAAAATAACATGTATTTAGGAAAGATTTTCATATGTTCTTGCATTGTTTAATATACATGTGTAGTGTGTGCACTCTAAGTGTTTGATAAAATGCCCAAATGATATTTTCTCGCTGTTTTGGACTCCGATGAGTACCAATTTTTGGGGATCACCATAATTATTCATATTTATCATGTTTTGATCATTGGTGGTGTGTTTTATACACTTTGCTCCGTGAGTGCTTATTCATGCATTGGTCATGCATCTCACATGCACACTAGATGCACACTAGATTCACCTTTGCTGCACACACTCTAACACTTGACATGTTTTACATTCACTTATGCTATTTAAGTCTTTTTAGACCCTTTTAGCACATATAACATGTTCTTGTGTCTATGTCATGCCTTGGTCTATATCTTGTTTCCACATCCTTAGCATGTCATGTTTATTTTATACTTTGTAGCATTGTCTTCCTAAGATGTTTTTTCTTTTGTTTGAGCTTAATTTTCTCATACATCTTGCACCTTTCATGCATCTTATCCTTGTTCATTTCTTCTTTTCTTTCCCTCCTTCCTCTTGATTCATTTGTCTACTCGTGACAAAAAGGGGGAGAGTATATCGATATGTTTTGTCATTTATATATGACTCATATACACATTCTTAAGGGGAGAAATTCTACCTCGTCCACATTAGTAGGGGGAGAAAACCATAAGGGAGATGCAAATACCAAGGGGGAAAAGACAACTTTTTTGAGAAAACCTTATTTTGCTTTGTTTTACTTTATGTGTGTTTTCTCGTTGTTTTATGGTGCTTTGAGTTACTTTTAGTATCTATGCTTTGTTGCTCTCATTGCATCGTGTTTTTGTGTTGGAACACACTTGTGCCCTTGTTGGATCTTGTATCCTTAATGCAAATACTTTGGTGTTTTACATTGGTTGTATGTTGGACTGCATATATTATTATGTCTTTGTGCTTTAATGATTGCAAGTTCGGATGATCATTTGCTTTGCTATATGATCATTGTAGTCATTTCCATATGACTGTTTTGGTGTATGATCAAGTTGCTCATATGTTTCACATCATGTTTACTTGTCGCATTTTACTTGTTACATTATATTTGTCCTTTTATTACTTGCTTTACCTTGAGTGTCTAATGTGTTTTGTGCAAGTGTTTCAAGTTACAGGTATATATGTTCCAAGTACTTCACAACTTCTAGATTTAGGGGTGAGTGAGTTTTGCCATTGTTCCCAAACTCACGTTTAAGTCTAGAGTCTGTTATAGGGTGTTTTGTCATGGAATAGCCAAAGGGGGAGATTGTAAAGTTGTGATTTACAACTATGTTTTATGTTGGCTTTATTCCACGACAAAAAGTGTTGTAATTGCATAAAAATTTTTCCTTGTATTTTTGTAGGATTCTATTGTATTGGGTTTAGTATTAAGTTGGTGTAGACTCAAGCTTAATTGAAGATCGGTGAATTTTGAGACTAGCTCACGAGAAGTTCGTGAGAAGGGTTCCCACAAAAAGGTATGTGAGAAACACATGACTGGAAGCTGAAGAGTCATGCCAAGTTGTCAATTTTGCGAGTGTCTCGCGGGTAAGGCCTTCTTGCGAGATACCCGCAAAACTCTCTGTCTGGAGGATTTTTAAGTGTGACTTTCTTACCCTTCACCCATACTATATATATTCTCATTACCCATAAAAGTATGAGAGGCCATTCAGAGAGAAAAATCCTAGATAGGTTTTCTACAACACACACACCCATCTTTTAGAGAGAGAGCTACTAATCCTTAGTGAGAAATCATCCTAACCTCTTCTCCTTCCCACTCCCATTACTATACCTTAAGAGGAAATTTGTTTACAAAAACAACTCACACCCTTTCAGAGTGTAGAGAGTGTTTTGGAGCTTAGGAAGTTTTGGAGATTTGCCAAAAGAAGCCGGTGAGGCTTGGAGGATACAATCGGGTGTATTGCGAGATCCGCAAAACTAGAGAAGACGTGACTCCGAGAAGTCTGTTGGTAGCAGGAGCTTGGAGGGCTCAAGTACATTGGGTAGACTAGGCTTGGAGGGTCTTTTGTTATTCATGTACCCCAAATATATTCTCTAGTAGATCAATTTGATAGGCCAAAAACATATTGACCCATTGTGATAGATTAATTGATTAATTAGCCAAGTTTATTAATTAATCAAATTAACATGCAAACGTGTGGTAGCACAAACAAATCACCAATTAAACTAAGTATGCAGCGGAAAATAATTGACACAGTGATTTGTTTACAAATGGGAAAAACCTACACGGTAAAAACTCCACCGGGTGAATTTAAGGTCACCACTCTCGAAACTCCACTATTATCACAATAAGCGGTTACAAGTAAATGAATCCTAAGTACCCTATCAACCTACAATTGAACCCTTACCCCAATACCCAATTGGACTTGTTCTGTAGTGACAATTTCTCCTTTTGATGCACGGGGTTGGAACAGCTCTTTAAACCTCGACACATGCTAGCTGTCGAGCTTTAATGAACTTGCACTATTTAACTTGTTTCTTGGACAAACTTGATGACTTCAACACTTGATCTTGAAACACAGTTTCTTGAAGTATAAAACTCATCCTAATTCTACCTAATTACAAGTAAAGTGCGTTTTGTCAAAGGATTAGCCAATTACATAAATGAATGACATATGTTCTAAATAATTGAAACACATATTTCCTAACAATCTCCTCCTTTGGCAATCCGTGAAAAATCCACAAACAACAAATGAACATATGAGAGAAGTCATAAATCACTCAACTCATATACACTTGTTGAATACAATAAAATCTATCCTAACACAAACTCTTGTCTCTTGAAAAATTTTACAAGAAGAGAGTTTATGACAAGTAGACTTTGACAACCTGTATTTCTGAAACACTTTAAACAAAACTCATCAAGGCATCTTAGTGTAAAACAGAGATAATAGATTGCATTCAAATAAAGAATTATGTGTATAAAGAGAGAAAAGAAATAGCACATGTAAAGAAAGGTGAAAGAAACATACATCATCACATATATAACAAAGATGAGCACAATGTATATAATAATGGTCACAAGACCTAGGTACAAGAAGAATATGTATCTAAAGAGGAGAAAAGAAAAATATACAAGATACAAGTAATCCTCACTACATCCCTCGACACTCAACACTCCCCCTATAAAAAAGATGTACCTATACAAGCTCTCCCCCTAAGTATGACTACTCTCATAACCCCAAAACTACTTCCCCTTTTTGTCACGAGTGAGAAAGGATAGAGTGTCAAGTAGACATTTCATCGGTAGAGCTAGCATCTCCATCATCATCATCCGAAGCATCATTGTCATCACCATCATCATCCCAAAACTCGGAAGCCACAAGAGGCAGTAGAGGAGAAACCTTGGGAGTAAAACCACCCATGGTCGCCTGTCGCCTAGCAATGCGACCAACACAAACATTCACCTGATACGACTCTGTAGAAAGCGTATCTAAGCGAGCATCCATGCGCTGAAGCTGGGCCATGATGTCTCCTAGTGACACATCACTCATAGAAGAGGAAGGAGTGGATGAAGCTCGGGCAAATTTGGATGGAGCGGAACGGGAGGAAGGAGCTGCTGAACCTGTCTATCGTGACCTAAGCTGTGCCTCATTACGTTTTACAGTAGCGGCGTCTATGGCAACCATGACAAAAAAAGGTCGAAGACAAGAAAAGGGATAGAAAAATGGCGTAAAATCCTCGTGATAGTGGAAGGAAAGATGAGCTTATCACGGGTAGCCGTATCCTTATACACATCTATGATAGAAAAGATGAAATGTGACAGAAAGTCAATGGTAAGATCCTCAATAAGATACAACAGAAAACGAGCACGAGGCTCTGTGATAGAGTTGTAAGGAGAGAGAGGATATAAGACAAAAGTCATCACCATGTTTAAGAAACGAGGACCTTTAGCAAAAGGTCGACATGACGTAAAATGGCGCTCACCTCAATCAGAAGGGCGCTCACAGAAAGCGGTGATCACCTCATCTTTGGACACAGTCCGCAGACGCTCACATCTAGGATAGTCAAAATGTGCAACCCTCGAAACATGGAGCACATCGGATACCAACTCCGGTGTGACGACTATGCGCATACCTCAAACGCGAGTGAGAAAGATATGTACTGAAGAATCGAATCCATGCATGTTGGAGTAAAACTCCTGGATCAGCACGGAAGGACAAGTGACCGGGACGTCACACAGTGACTCCCATTCTCATTTGTGAATGACATTGGGAAGGTCAGTGTTGGCAAAGTCTGCCAGAACAACTTGGCGTTCCGAATGAACACCTCGTTTAGAAAATTTCTCCAAGAAGTCCTGATGGGCTTTCTCATCACGGAATCGAACAGAAAGAGGAGTGGAATCAAAATATGAAAATGCCCTAGAACGAAGGGGGTTCTGGGTCGGAATAGACTTACGTTTTGGTGTCATAGACACTACTAATGCAAACAGAAAGAGAAGGGGGGAGAAAGAAACACTCAGAAAAGTTCCAACACAATTCAAATATAACAAGTATATTGAAAAGGGAGAAGGTATGCATGAGGAATGCATGAACATGTGATATGCAAAAAAAAAAAAAAAAATCATAGGCTCAACCCAATCCAATCCTACCAGCACACAAACATTTTGAACACATCTAAATGCATAAGAATACTGTTAGAATGCTAATGTGATGCAATGCATGGATTTTTTAAGATCAAATCGACAAAACCCGTCCCTAAAATTTCAACAATAACTCCTTGATTTGAAAACCCCAAATTTTTCAAGAACTCCAAAACCTAGGTTTCAAAACATGAAATGCATTTAAATGAGAAAGATTAGATGCTTACCAAGTGAAGAAAAACTTGAATAAGTGTGAGGAAACCTTAGGTAGAAGTTAGAAGTGAGAAAAAGAGGTTAGGGAGGTGAAGAATACAGAGCTATCGAGAGAGAGATCGAGAGAAATGAGAAACGGATCGCACAGAACCTTTAAATAGAAGATCGGTAAATCCCGATAGATACAGGTATCGAGAGGTATCGAGACATCTGTCAAGGTAGGTGTCGAGAAACACAACGTCGATAGATACAACTATCGAGAAGGTGTCAAGAAACAAGATGGGACATGAAAACAGATGCTTAATCGATCCACCAGGTGTTGAGAAGCTATCGAGAGGACATAAGGTTTCTCGATCAATCCAGAAGGTGTCAAGAAGCTATTGAGATTGTGATAAGAAAAAGCGAGAAGTTCGATAGACAGCCAGGTATCGAGGAGGTGTCGAGCCAACTTTTCAAAGCAGTTTTCGTGAAGGGAAAAACACAAACATGAATGCAATCATGCATGCAACTCAACCATTGATCCAATCGACATATTAGACTGTCAAAAACATCTCTCAACAACAATCTTAAGCCCATGGATCAAAAACAAACAACTCACACACTAAACAAGTCTAACCGATTTTATATTTCAAAAACAAGTCAAGACAGTTTAGTGAGTATATATCAACATATGTAAACCTTGTGATGGCCAAATCACATTGTACCTACACATGTATCAAGAGTAGCAAAGAATATTGCGTGTTTTGTGTGAAAACATCGCAAGATTGCATAAGTGTCTTTATGTTATGACGATTTGAGATAGGAGAAAATCACTTTAACTCACACACAATCATAAGGACTATCACCTTTAAGGTACATCCTATAACTCCCACATCTCCTAAAAAACATGCTTGCAATCATATTTAAAGCATTTTTGATCTTTTTGCTTTTATTTTCTTTGCATATTTTCTTTTTATTAAGCAAACCATGCATAGGTATACAAAGGAAAGAAAATAAATATCCAATTATGTTAAACTTTTTGACATTGCACTTTTACTATGCCGAAGCATACAGATGTCATTGACATTGTACTTTTCCTATGCCGAAGCATATAGATGTCATATCATGATTGGCGAGTAACAGTGGTGAGATGGTTATTTATTCCTTTCTCTTAAGATTTTCTAGTCCTATCCGTCAAAAAGAGTGATACGAGTGTTAAGTATAAGAGATAACTTAACCTTACTCATCACAATAAAGAGCCACAAAGCTCACTTGCTTAGTTGTTCAAAGAATGCTCATCTAAGTTACAAGAGATACAAAGTTTAGAAAACTCTGTTTCAATAGCTATTTTAAAGTTCACAAGAACCAATGTACACAAACACACTCTGTTTTTATATTTTTCAATTTTTTTTCTTTATTTCTATTTGAAAAAAAAATAAAACAAAAACTGAAAATACACAAACAAAAACATGTTAAACAAGGTAAAACAATGCATAAAACTAGCCTAACTCAAAACATTAAAGCAAAATACACAAGTAATGTAAAAACAAAAACAAAAAGGGGAGAGAGAAGAAGTGAATAAATCACTTGGAACTCTTTTCTTTCCACACCTTGGAAAAACCTTTCCTTTTTGCAAACCCTTGAACCGGTGATGAAGGGGAAGGATTGAAACTGTTAAAGTTCGAAAGGAACATGCGAACTTTGAGAAGATCTCTAAGAGGAGCAAGAAAGGTTTGAAGCTGATTATGGTTCCCAAATGCTATCATGCCATTGCTCTGTTGAGTGGCTAACCACTTATAGCAATTTGGTCGAGTATAACCGGCAATACCACAATGATGAAAAAGATGCTGCTTCTTCTGTTTAGGCTTTTGAGAGTTAGCCTTCTTAGTCCTAGGGTTTTTAGTTTTCTTCTTCTCAAGCTTAGGGGGTGCTCCTAAGATGGACTTACCCTTGTTTAGGTTCTCATTGACTAATTCAGTTTTAACATCATTGTTCTCAAAATTAATGTTATTAGCAGGAGGAACAAAAATAGTAGTACTAGCAGAAGCAATGTTAGAAGAAGAGAATTCATACCCTAATCCGATTCGATCCGAAGCAGATTTCTGAATGCTGAACATCTCATCTAGCTTTGCACTTGATGTCCTCTCCAGTTGAGCTCTAACTTGAAATAGCTCCGCTTCAAGCTTCTTGGTCCTCTCAGCCAAGAAATTGTTCTCAAATCTCAGCGCCCCAATAGTCTGATTAGCTTCATCAAACTTAGTGGAAAGCTCCTCATGGTTAAGTTCCACATCACTGAGCTTCTTGGTGGCCAGCCTATAGAGTTTCTCATGCTTCTCAAAAAGCTTGTACAGTTTCTCATAGGCTATGTGGATATCATCTTAATCATCCATTTTTTCAAATTTGGATTCCACCAATTCCTCTTCTCCATCCACATCTTCAACAATCCTTTCAGTAGGATTGACAGTGGCAGTGAAGGCATTCAAAATTTCGTTATCCTCATTCTCGGAATCCTCTTCAGGCTCAGTGTCACTTAAAGTAGCAGCTAGTGCCTTGCTCTTCCCAATGCTCTTGAGATATGTGGGACACTCCTGTTTCATGTGACCGAAGCCTTGACATCCGAAGCACTTGGGTCCTACGGGAACAATGTACTGACTGCCATCCCTTGCATTCTTCTTCCCTTTATCTTGGCTCTTGAACTGAGAAGAACTAGATTGCCTACGGTCCTTGTCGAAGCCTTTTCCATTGGCATTTTTTCATGAATTTCTTGAATTGCCTGGTGATGTAGGACTTTATTCTAGAGTCTTCATTGTCTGATGACTCATCTGTCTCACTACTCTTGGCCTTCAGTGCCATGCTCTTACCTTTACCCGACTTGCCAATTCTTGTCAACCCTAGCTCGTAGGTTTGTAGGTTGCCGACCAACTCAGTTAGAGGAATCTTATCAATATCCTTTGATTCCTCTATTGTCGTGATCTTGGCATGGAATCTCTCGAGCAGAGATCTAAGCACTTTTCTCACAATCTTGGGTTCAGGAATAGTTTCCCCAAGATTGAAAGCTGAGTTCACTATATCCTTGAGCTTGGTATAGAACTCATCAAATGACTCATCCTCCTCCATTTTAATTTCTTCGAAGCTTGTAGTGAGTCTTTGTAGCTTCAAATCTTTGATAGCATTTGTTCCCTTATAGGTTGTCTAGAGGATGGTCCATGCTTCCTTAGTAGTTTCAGTGAAGGATATCTTCTTAAACTCCTCATTAGTGACTACACTGAATAAGGCATTCAATGCTCTGCTGTTGAAGTTTGCCGCCTTGATCTTAACTTCATCCTAATCGGCTAGCGCTTCTTTAGGCTTGGTCTAGCCTATCTCCACAGCTTGCCACACCTTCTCATCTAGAGACTGCAAGAAAGCTCTTATGTGTACTTTCCAGTATGCATAGTTAATACTATCAAACAATGGAGGTATAATAAGAGACTGACCTCTATCCATGACAAACAGGGGTCAATGGATCACACACAAAGATTAACCCTAATTAGAGTGTGCCTGCTCTGATACCACTTGATAGGCCAAAAACGTATTGATCCCTTGTGATAGATTAATTGATTAATTAGCCAAGTTTACTAATTAATCAAATTAACATGCAAACGTATGGTAGCACAAACAAAACACCAATTAAATTAAGTATTTAGTGGAAAATAATTGACACGGTGATTTGTTTACGAATGGAGAAAACCTACATGGCAAAAACCCCACCGGGTGAATTTAAGGTCACCACTCCCAAAACTCCACTATTATTACAACAAGCGGTTACAAGTAAAGGAATCCCAAGTACCTTACCAACCTACAGTTGAATCCTTACCCCAATACCCAATTGGACTTGTTCTATAGTGACAATTTCTCCTTTCGATGCACAGCTCCCAAGTACGTGACTAACCAATTGCGTGAATCCCAGTATGCGACTTCAATCACCAACTAGAGAAGATTTTTGGCTATAAAGTTCTTCAATTCATCCACACGATGAAAATTCAAGAAGATGCTTGGTGACAAAACCCTACGGTGCAAAGACACAGCAACTTCTTCACAAGAGAAAGATGAACTAGGGCAAGAACTTCGTCTCAAGTGACAATTTGCATGAACAAGGATTTTTCAATGCTTGTATAACTTGCCACACTTTGAAGGCCCTTATAACAATCCTTTTATATGTCTAGGGTTAGGAGAAAAGAAGGCCCAAAGACGCATCCATGGATTGGAATCAAAACAGAACTCAGAATCTGATTTTCTTAAACCTCGACAGATAGAGGTATCGAGATGCTGTCAAGAAGCTGTCGAGACACGGGGCTGGAACAGCTCTTTAAACCTCGACACATGCTAGCTGTCGAGCTAGCTGTCAAGTTTTAATGAACTTGCACTATTCAGCTTGTTTCTTGGGCAGACTTGATGACTTCAACACTTGATCTTGAAACACAGTTTCTTGAAGTATAAAACTCATCCTAATTCTACCCAATTACAAGTAAAGTGTGTTTTGTCAAAGGATTAGCCAATTATATAAATGAATGACATATGTTCTAAACAATTGAAACACATATGTCCTAACACGATTTACTGCTTGGAGGGCGGCGGAGAGGTTTTTCACTGAGTTCTTCGATTTCCTCTTCGATAACACATCGCCATGTTATTTTGTTTTGTCATCTCTCTTCCTTAACTCTTGTACTTTACTTTTATTGTTTGTTATTCATGTTTATGCACTAGAGTAGTATCGGTTGATTACGTTTTATTTACTCTTGTTTCCGCACTTAGATAAGTTAGAGTATAATCATCCGAGCCGTAATTTTTTTTAATTTGGGGTCTAAATAGCTCTTGTGTTTTTAACACAAATCCGAGTTTTCACATGGAATCTTATAAACTTGCCATTTTTGACAACCACAAGTTCTTTGCCTCATATATACCTCATGATGATGATTACCCTTATATGCGGAGTTAGGGTTTATTGGTGTTTTGACTTCAAACAGGCCGTGTTTATGACTGAACACAGTAACTGAATGTTTTGGTTCCTTTTTTTTGCCATTTATTGAATTTATTCCTTGTATAGGCTATAATAAGTATGCGAGTGCCTTAGTATACCGATCAGCAATGTAAGCTACACAACAGTAGTATGTAAGTTCGACTAATGCAGTTCTGGGCAAATTTCTAGCACTCTTTAGAATACTGTTGAAGCTATTAGACAAGTTTGTGGTCATTACTCCATAACGTTGTCCACCACTATGTGCTAACGTCCACTTCTACACCAGTACGTACCTTAACTACAAATCATCGTCTGCACTTAATTGAGTAATTCTACTCTTGGTTATTTGATACTTTCATACCTGATTCTCCATGCCTACCCACATTACCATAGCCTTCAAGTTTTTATTCCCAATTTGTTGATTGAAATTGCTAGCCACATGGCAAAGGCAAAAACAATGATACCAACATGTCGATTGACATAGAGTCCGCATCGCTAAAATTATACCAGGGTGATGATCAAATATGACACATAAACCATCCTGATTAGTGACATTAATAGAATTCAAAAACCAACTCAAATTGTCATTAGTTTCCTCCTCTACAATAGCAAAGGCAAGTGGAAAAGGTATATTGTCACCATCCCACGTTGATGCGATCAGTAACTTACCTTTGTACTTACCATATAGGAAAGTTCCATCTATACTAATCACTAGCCTACAATGTTGAAAACCTTCAATTGATGGACCAAAAGCCCAGAACACTCTGTCGAATATTGTATAGCTTTCATCCATTTTGGCAATAATTGGTAAGATTTATCCCAATCACCAAATATTCTACCAATTGCCTTTTGCTTTGCCTCCCACACCTTAAGATAAGAAGGCTGGTATTGGTACTTATTGTAAAGAGTTTGTTGAAGCGAAGAAATCTTTATGGTTAGATCAATTTTGACAATATTCCTCAACTCTTTCTCAATAATATGGATGTCTAATTGCTCGTGATCTTGTGTGAGCATGGACTCTGTACATGTGTGTGGACCATTGTATTTCCTAACCTCGAAGACGCCAAGAATAATGTTTGCAAAAACAGACCAACATGCTGGATCTGACTCATTTACACTAAATGTTTGATTCCTCTTGATGTGAAATTGTTTAACAGTGTCTTGTAGTTCATCCTTATCAGCAAAAAGCAAGCCCATATAAAACTCTTGGGTAGGGTCCCAGGTACTCTGAATGGGCTTTTCAAATTGTAGGGTTGGATCAATCATATTATCCCATGTATTCTGCGAAAAGCTTAGTGATGAGGGTTGATGGAATGCCATTGTTGGACTGCTTTTATGATTAGGTTCATTGGGAAGATCCTGTTCATCTCCAACATCATCAAGGACCTCGTCGTTATCAAGTTGGTCGTCATTATCCATGGCTCGCATCCTTTCTAATAATGTATGGACTACTTTTTGAGTAGTAACAGCTATGCGGTGTGTATCATTGGGATCATTAGTGGCTCTCTAAATGGCGATTCGGTCATATTGAGCTTTAAACTCAAAATAAGTAGCCTCTGGTACGACATGCTCAGTTGGGTTATCATAGTCAGCATTACTGGTGTTCATTGGTTGATAAGGAACATGTTGGTCCTCAGTTGCAACATGGGCATATAGAGCATGATAGTCAGCACTACCAATGTTCTTTGGGAACGAGCCGCATTTTCAGAATAATGACCAGCATGAGTGGCATATGGATCATGAAAGTGCCCTCCATGTGAATAACTAAATGATGTACTCGGTCCTTTGTTGGCATATCGAATGGGAAAAACAACTCGGTGGCTTCTTATGGGCTCTACACCCACGCACAACTTTACATCTACAAATCCCTATTGGTAGCCTAACATATCAAATATTGCATTGACACTATTATCATCATCTACCAAAACTTGTTGGTAAGTCACAGGATGTGGATGACATTTAAAAGGAAATCTATACCAAATAGTAAGTTTTGAATCTTCTCTACTTATATGAAGTGTGGATGCTACTCCATCACATAGATCTTCAAACGTAACATCCTGGCTTAATGGAAGCATAGAAGAAGGCATCCCTTCATAATAAATTCTATTTTCGCCATGTTTAATTAATTTCATTGGAATGGATGAGAAAAATGAACAACTTTTCTACTATTCGCACTAAAACATAACATTAGTATTAATATATTAACACTACACAACCATTAAAATGCTATACAAGAAAATAATCCATTAAATATTCAATGTCTAAGTAGCTAGAGTTGAGAAAATTCTATTAAAGAGGATTGGTTCACTGATAATTTATTATTGTCCATCATAGTAAAAATTATTTTTTGTTTCCCTATTCTTAAGTAACTTAGCATAACATTAACATTTAGAAGGATCTGTTATGGGTTAAGTTAATTATTTCATGTAACTCCTCATTTTGCTTCTTCTAAAACAAGATAGATTATAATATTCTCATGCATCCATACAATAATAGATAAATATTTCTAGTATCGTACAATTTTCGTTATTATTATTATACCTAAAACGTAGATTTTTTATTTATGAGCATATACTAGCCTTTTTTGGGGGGTTTTCTTATAACATGTTTATTATATGCTAACAAAGTAAGTATTTATTTAAGGAAAATTTATGTTCATTTTGAAATATATTTTTGCTATATGAAAATTTAGGCAAGAATTCATGGAAAAATAATTTAAAATATATCATACAAATCAGTTCATGTTGCAAAACACATAATACAAAAACAAGTTTTTATGAACAAATAATTTAACAAAAACAAGATTTTCATGCTTAGCCATGTTCCTAAAACATATCAACATGAATATTATAAAAAGAAAAGTAACTACTTAAGAGATGTAACTCACCTTGTAAGAGATAAAGAATGGATAAATATTTGCAAGTGTTGTTCCTTATAGTTGTGTGTAGAATGTATGGCACGCATAAATTGAAAATGGTTGATAGAATTATGAGGGGAATAAGAGTAGAGATAAAATTTTAGGCAATAATTCATGGAAAAATAATTTAAAATATATCATACAAATCAGTTTATGTTGCAAAATACATAATACAAAAACAAGTTTTTATGAACAAATAATTTAACAAAAACAAGATTTTCATGCTTAGCCATGTTCCTAAAACATATCAATATAAATATTATAAAAAGAAAAGTAACTACTTAAGAGATGTAACTCACCTTGTAAGAGATAAATAATGAATAAATATTTGCAAGTGTTGTTCCTTATAGTTGTTTGTAGAATGTATGGCACGCATAAATTGAAAATGGTTGATAGAATTATGAGGGGAATAAGAGTAGAGAAGAAGGTTGATAGAATTTTTAGGGGAAAAAAAGTAGAAAATAAGAATCGTGGAAACTTTAGTAGCATTAGCGCTGTTTAAATATGATGCAAGTTCCATATAAGTTAAATTCTTAAATTTTAAACTGTATAACTAGATACGCCAATTGACCAAATACAACGTAACACAGACCAAGACAGGACACTCTGATACAAACAAATTACTTAACTATAAACATATATTCACTTTTACTTTTGTTTTGTTAGTGTGTTTACAAAGAATCTCTGCAAAGAATCAAACACAAGAATCTTGTTTCTATGTTTCATAGGGCAAATCATGCAAAGAATCTCTGTTTTTTTTTTAAAAAATTTAATTAATTTTTTTTTTTACAGTGTGCACATCAATCATCTTTTTCTTCCATAATTTTCTCTCTTCGGGGCATGCATGGATAGGTTCTGCACCATATTCACATCTTAGCACTAGCATAGAATAAGAATCTATCTACTCTTTTTTTTTTGTTGAGAAAAAGAATCCATGTACTTAAATCTATAATTATTTGTTGCATAGGGCAAATCATTCAAAGAATCTATAGTTATTACTTTTATAGGATGAAATATAAGAACATGACATACTGGAACAAACCAAACTGCTTTGGTCAAAAAGACTACTGGCACTAGAAAAGAATAAGAATATGTGTACTTTTTGGAATAAGAATCTATGTTGCAAAATATTTTTCTTAACCTGAAAATTCTCTCTCTCTCTCTCTCTCTCTCTCCAATATTTGGACAACTCCATTGGCACAATTCTTTTTTTTTCCTCCCATTTTCGGCAATTCCATTGCTACAAATCAATTTTTCTCCCCCTTTTTTTTTCAATTTCAGCAACTTGGCTGCCACAATTTTTTTTCCCTCCAATTTTTGGCCCAAATCAATTTCTCTCTCCTCTTTTCTCCAATTTCGGCAACTTGGTTGCCACAATTTTATTTTTTTCCTCCATTTTCGGCAACTTCATTGGCAAAATTCCTATTAATTTTTTTCTCTCTCCTCCCTTACAATTTCGGCAACTTGGTTGCCACAATCTTTTTTTTCCTCCAATTTTCAGCAACTTGGTTGCCACAATTCCTTTTTTCTCTCTCCTCTCCCCTACAATTCCGGCAACTTGGTTGCCACAATTACTTTTTTACTTCTCTCCTTCGAGCACTCCTATGGGCAGTTGAGTTTGGCAGCAAGAATTTCGATAACCTCATTACCGAAATTCAAATATTTTTTTTCACTCCAACCATCACATAATTTCTCTCTCTTCTCTCATACTTTTTGTTAGAATTTCAGCATTGATGTCGCCGAAATTTACTTCTTTCCTCATTTTCTCAAATAACTTCCAACAGTTCCTATATCACAAATAAACTCACTTTTTTGCAATATTCAGCCTAAAGATTCGGAATTCAAGTGCTTGAGATTAGTCAAATCAATTAAATGCCAATATGGAAAATTCTGGGCTCCATTAGTGTAATGCTTTAAGGAAAATTATCTTTACATCAAAGTTTTCACATTTTTTGATAATTTCTTATGTATTACACATAAAATTATGGAGAGTGTAGAGTGTAGAGTGTATTAAGAAAACGTGAGACAATCAAAACCCATGCTTTAATAGTCCCCAGAGAACATAGACAAGAGATTAGGACTTAATTAGTAAATACTTATAATAAAAAAAGTTCAAAAATTACCGAAACGGTTTTAGAAGCATCAGTCACATATAAATTACTGATAAATACAAATCATTTGTCACACTTTTTGTGTTCCACTTGATACAGCATGAATTGTAGTATCTTTTGATCTAAGTTTTTTTTTTTTTTTTTTTACTTTTTAAAAAAAATTATTTTAAATTTTGATTATTTTACAAAGAAAGTAAAAAAAATAAAAAAAAAAATAAAAATTTATAATTGGTTGAGCATATAATGGAATACAAAAATTTGGACAGAGGATTAGTATTCAATTACTTTCAAAATGCCCATTAGTCAATCAATTACCTACTTAGAGACCACTTAAAAACCTAACCAGACTTGCTTATCATCAAATTCCACACTTATGTCGTAACTGTTGAAAAATGCTACACGCCAGCGCGTCTACATAGCCATCCATCCGTACGTAGACTTACTGGGATAAAAATCAAAATCTTCAGACTTTTGATCAATTAAAAAATAACGAATACCGAGGTCCGAACCCACTTGCTAGAATTGCATATATAATTACATTTCTTATTAGTATAGTACTTTGCATTCTCTAATTTCATCTCTTTGGCAATTGGCATCCACCTAAAATGTTCTTCCGACGTATCTGTTTGTTCTTTGTTTTGATGGCTCTAAGTCCAAGTCTTGAACTACCAAACCTAAATTCTGAGACACTGACATGCAATCCGGATGACTTAAGAGGGAGAAAATGGTAAAATAACCCTCAATTCCCAACTATATAGTTAGCAGGCCCGGTTCCGAAACTATATAACATAATAACATCTCGAGTCTTAGAGGCTCGATTTTAGCCCATAAATCGAGTCTTTGAGGCTCGGTTTTGCAGGTTGATGTGGACTTTTTGCCACGTGGCCTCCACCTGGAAATCGAGTCTCTAAGACTCGATTTATATGACGTGGCCCTCTCGGTATGACGTGGTTGATCCACGTGGTAAAAGAGGAAACTGAAACCGAGTCTTACAGACTCGATTTTAGTTTGGGGCTTTTTCAAACTTAACGCCTCTCACACTGATACTCTCCCCTCTCTCTAACGCACCAGACCCTCACGCTCTCACTCTTCCTCTCACATGCATCCAGACCCTGACACTCTCACTCTTCGTCTCACCCACCCTCACTCTTACACACCGAACCTCACTCAGTCTCACTCGCTCACCCTCTCCACTCTCACTCAGTCACCCTCCTTCAGTCTACGCGATCTCTCAAAGCTAAACCGAACCTCACTCAGTCTCACTTGCTCACCCTCTCCACTCTCACTCACTCACCCTCCTTCAGTCTACGCGATCTGAGAAAACCTTGCTCTGCGCCTCCACTGCCTCCCTCTTGCTCACAGAGAACAACTTGTAAGGTAAGTGAATGTATATAACTTTTTTCTTTGTTCATGGATTATTCCGAAATTGCTAGAAGTTTGCTATGTTTGGTTTATTAGAATGGGTTTATTAGAATGGGTATTAGAAGTTTGCTAGAAATTCCGAAATCTAGGTTTGTTAGAATGGGTATTTTCTGTGTGTGTGTTTGGTTTGGGATTTTGGGTGTTTTTGTTATTCAATTGTGCTATTGCTATTCCATAATATTGTGTTTGTGCTATTGCATCTTAGAGTAGTGATTTTTAATCTTTGTACAAGCGACTCACTCTTCTACTTGAATCATTCTTGTGCTTTGAAACCCATTAGGATTTTGGTGAATGCTCAGGGTATTGGCGTGCTAGCATTAATTGACTAATCAGTAGTTGAATACATCTAAATGGTTAGGGATCTTTATTAAATGATGTGCAAATGAATGAGTGCAATTTGATCATGAGCAATCAAAATTAGACATATCATCTAATTTCAAAATCAAGGCATTAATATACAGTTAAATATACCATATGTGATATACAAACTCAAATTTAATACAAATTATGGAGAAAAGGAAGCAGATAAATTCACCGAAAGCTACCAAAAAGACTTCCTAGGTCATGAATAATATATATATATATATTATATATATATATATATATATATCTTTCTCCTCACTTTCTAAAATAGATATATATATATTTATATAAATATAAATATAAATATATATATGTATGTAAATATGTAAATATATATATATATATATATATATATAGGTAAGAGTGAGGAGAACGTTACCTGACATGAGGATGTGCAAATATGCTACTAGGAATGTATGAGAGTGAAGAGAGGAGCAATGTTTGTGTGAGAGTTGAGAGAGGAGCAATGTTTGCTGAATGCATATGATGAGATGGTTTTACTGAATGTGTGAGAGAGGAGCAATATTTGCTTTTCCTATACAGTTTTTTTTTTAAGATTCCTGAGAGACCTAGGAGACCTATTTTCTGAAGAAATACACGCATGCCTTCTTTTTCTGAAAATTCACGTGCCTTCTTTTTCTGAAAATTCACGTGAAGATTGGACTAACTATTTCATTCAACACCAGTCAGACCAGATTACTGAAGACTCAAGACCAGTTTCAGACCAGACCTACATGGAAGTGACAGATGGGACCCAACGCTGGGGAAAGAGCCCACCCTGAAAATCGAGTTTATGAGACTCGGTTTCCATTTCAGGAAACCGAGTCTTTAATACTCGAGATCTAAGAAACCCAGCGCTGCCGAAAGATCCCACCCTGAAAATCGAGTTTATGAGACTCGGTTTCCATTTCAGGAAACCGAGTCTTTAATACTCGAGATCTAAGAAATACACACCTCCCGCCTTTTTCTGAAAATTCACGTGAAGTGCCTTCTTTTTCTGAAAATTCACGTGAAGGTTGGACTAACTATTTCATTCAACACCAGTCAGATTTATTCACGTGAAGGTTGGACTAACTATTTCATTCAACACCAGTCAGATTTCAGACCAGACTACTGAAGACTCAAGACCAGTTTCAGACCAGACCTACATGGAAGTGACAGATGGGACCCAACGCTGGGGGAAGAGCCTACCCTGAAAATCGAGTTTATGAGACTCGGTTTCCATTTCAGGAAACCGAGTCTTTAATACTCGAGATCTAAGTGGCGTTTACGTGGCAAGAATCGAGTCTCTAATACTCGGTTTAAAAATCGAGTCTTATAGACTCGATTTCCAGGTGGAGGCCACCTGGCAAAAACGCCACATCAGACTTGGTTTAACTCAAAAACCGAGTCCTAAAGACTCGATTTTTTGGCCTAAAATCGAGCCTCTGAAAATCGAGATGTTAGTTCATGATATAGTTTCGGAACCGGGCTTGCTAACTATATAGTTGGGAATTGAGGGTTATTTTACTATTTTCTCCACTTGAGAGCCTTAACTAGTTTCTCCAATTATTTAGAATCAACAACTCCTGGATGGAACTGGAACAGCACCGACTCTCCTGGTTGCTGCACTTGGACTGGCGTCACCTGTGATAATTCCACTGGTTTTGGCAGAAGGGTAGTTGGCTTGGAACTTGGCAGCAAAAGACTTGTTGGGAAGATTTGTGGAACTTTGGCAGACTTGAATCAATTGAGAGTTCTGAACTTCTCTCATAATTTCCTTGAGGGGTCCCTTCCAGATGAAACATAGAGATCATAGACATAGGCAACAATGCTTTTGTTGGGTCCATCAACATCAAAGGTATGTGTACAATATCTACAAAAATTCGAGTGCTCGATTTCTCTAATAACTATTTTTCTGGAGAAGTTCCAAAAGATTTGGCTAATTGTACTTCCCTGCAACATCTCTCTTTTGATGAAAATAGATTGTCAGGGAGTTTGCCTGAGGGTCTCTTCCAGCTAAAAAATCTTAGTGAACTGAATCTTCAGGGTAATAGCATATCTGGGTCACTGAGTAATGGAATTGGTAACCTTTCTAACCTTGTTAAACTGGATATCTCCTCTAATTTGTTCTCCGGAGTTCTTCCAGACATTTTTATGAGACTAGCAAGGCTTGAGCAATTCTCAGCCATGTCAAATTTATTCACTGGTCATTTGCCTACTTCGTTAGTAAACTCCCCATCACTTCAAATGTTATATTTGAACAGAAACTCTCTAAGTGGTCCAATCAACCTCAACTGTTCTGCAATGAAAAATTTTGTCTCCTTAGGTCTTAGTTCGAATCTGTTCCATGGCCCAATTCCTAATAGTCTTTTCTCCTGCAGAGGATTGAAATCACTCAATCTTAGGCACAACAATTTTAGCGGTGAACTCCCTAATAACTTCAAGAATTTGAAGTCTCTAACACACCTCGCACTGTCAAACACTAGCCTTAGTAATATATTATCAGCTCTTAGTATTCTACAACATTGTAGGAATTTAAGTTTGTTGGGCCTTACACAGAACTTTGATGATGAACAAATTCCAAATGATGTGAGTCTGGAATTCAAAAACCTCAACAGTCTAATTCTTGCCAATTGTCAACTCAGAGGTCCGATCCTGGAATGGTTGAGTCGTTGCCACAAGTTGCAGTTTTTGGATTTGTCTTGGAATCATTTGGGTGGAAACATACCATCATGGTTCGGAAAGTTTGAATCTCTCTTTTACTTGGATTTGTCAAACAACTCTCTCAAAGGTGAAATTCCAGAGAGTTTGGCTGAACTTCGGAGCCTAATAAGTGGGAAGGTCACAATAGAAGAGCCTGTGCCAAACTTTGAAATTTACTCTGCTAGACAAGGTGGACCAAGCTTGAGTTATAGGCAAATTTCAAGCTTTCCACCAACTATAGACCTGAGTTACAACATTCTCCAAGGCCCAGTCTGGCCAGGTTTAGGGAATTTGAAAACGCTTCATGTTTTGAATCTGAAAGAGAATAAATTTTCAGGCCCTATTCCAAATAATTTATCAGGCATGACAGGCTTGGAAAAACTTGATTTGTCTCACAACAAACCATCAGGAGAGATACCTCATTCATTGATAGATCTTAACTTTCTGTCAAATTTCAACGTATCCTATAATCAGCTGTGTGGGAAAATTCCTCAAGGAAGCCAGTTCGATACTTTTCCGAATATAAGCTTTGAGGGAAACAATGGCCTTTGTTATGCAGAGTGTACTTGCCAGTCTGAACAAATTCCTATTCATTCTATCAGGGAGAGAAAAAGGACAATCATTGGTCTACCATCTGTAATTGGAGCTGCAACAGGTTTTGCTCTTACTGTCATATCTTGCTTCATGTCCGGATTGGCACTGCCAAAGCCGCACAAAAGGAAGTACATAAGATTTGTTACCTCTTAAGTGACATTGAGACCAGATTTCCTTGTGTTCATATCGAAATCGGATAGGAACGGTAATATTTCTCTTTTAATCATACAGTCATATGTAGCTTCAATTGTGGTTGGAGTTTTAATTGTAATAGTAAGTTACCCGTGCGATGCACGGGTAATATTATAATGTTTTATGTAAGATGGTTTGGAAGAATATTGTAGATGTATTATAGCATAATTGTTATAGAATTTTATTAGTAATGAGTTCATCATAAAAACAACTATTATAAATTGCACATACATATCCATTATAATTATTGAATTAAAGTAATGAAAAAAAAAAAACAGATTTGAAGGAATATTATAGAATAAAAGTTGATATAGAATATGATTTTCTCTTTCTCCTTAATTTTAAAACAAAATTCACATTCTAAACACTTACAGTCAATTACATTATTTATAAAACCCTCAAATTCACAATGTTTGACCTTAATATCAAAATCATCGTTGCTGTTATCATTCAATATAAAATGCAAGTCCCCCTTCTTTGGTTGTAGGCAACTCATATGGGTTTGGATTATATGAAACAACAATGTTAGAACTAAGCAGGTGTTGTCGAAAGATTAAAGGTAAATGACATCATTTTTTGTCTGTGTATATTTGACATGGAATAGCATGAAGGGCTATAGGTAGGTATATATAAAGGAGTAGAAGTGCAAGAGGTGAAAATGGCGAATTAAAAAGTAAAGAGTTTGTGTGTATGTGCGACGGATGAAAAATCTTGAAACATTGAACCAAATAATATAAAGAATATTTAATTTTAAATTATAAAAGTTTTGAAACATTGAACGAAATGAAACAAAAAATAATATTTAATTTGTTCTTATCTCTGATGTGACTCTTGAAAATATTTCAATTTTCTTCGCATAAAACGTGCCACTTGGCAGAACCTCATGTTTTCCTACATGAGGTCTTTGTTTTTATATATACAAGTCAGTAGTCAGACTATGAGAGAGAGAGAGAGAGAGAGAGAGAGAGCGCCACCATCAGTCAAAGCAAAGATGAGATAGAGAAAAAAGAGAGAGAACTGAAATACCTTGATATTGCCTGAGGTCAGGGGAGCGGTACGTTGAGGATAGAGGCGGCAACACGTTGTAGGTTGAGGTCAGGGGCACCTATCATTGTTACTCATGGAGTTTGGATTGTGCACTTACACTTGCAGTTTAGAATCTTGACATTGAAATTGATGGATGGTAAATTCTCTTTAGAATCATGCATATCCTTTGAGACCTCAACTACTTCAAGTACTTTGTTTTACCTACATGACTCCTGGCATCAAAACTCAAAATGAAATACTAAGGTCATCACCATAAAATATAAATGCATCTAATTTGACAAAAAGATTTGAGAGACTAATCACTCACCAAATACAATTATTCCTACCAATCATAACCATTTGAGCCAAATATCGAAACTAAAAATCATTTAGATGGAGATGGAGAAATTAAGAATGAAACAAAAGTGCAAAGACAAACCAACTCTTAAGAACAAAAGTGCAAGAGTGTGTCAACAAAAGGATTAAGACTTGAAGAGATGCCCAAAGACCCAAAAGAGAAGACCACGGTGCCTGATTAAACGTAGGTTCCACTTACAACATTTACAAGCCAACTCTTAAGAACAAAAGTGCAAGATCATGTCAACAAAGGATTAAGACTTGAAGAGATGCCCAAAGAACCAAAAGAGAAGACCACGGTGCTTGATTAAACTTAGGTTCCACTTACAACATTTACAAACCACTTAGCTGCCAAGTGCCAATACTCACAACTTTCACAAACACCTGCTGCCCACCAAATTGATACCAAGTGAAGGCCTAAGGCCTTGACACAGCAACTTTGAAAAGTATTTTAAGTCCTATATAGTTAATGTTTCAACACTTTGTACCAATTTAAAAATATGCCAAGGGGAGTACAACAAACATCTATTAGACAAAATAAATACCTTACATGAAACCTAAGTCCAAAAAAAAATATATAGAATAAAAAATAAAGAAGCTTGTTCTACAAATTCTCTCTCTTCCTCTATTAGGTAGGAGAGGGTCAAAAAAGCTTGATAGGTTATTCTTCCATTTTGTGCTCCTGCACCACCTTGTCTTGCCATCTTGGTTTGGTCTCCTGAGTTGGATTGGCTACCTCTTTGCTAGTTGTCATAACTATAATACTATCCCATCTCATGACTTTGATAGGGAGAACCCTCAAAGATAACAATATAGCAATAGTCTTCCTATGCACTTTTCAACTTTGACAGCCCATGAACATATTGAAACTTCTTCAAATTCTTACACTGAATTGAAACACCAATCCATTTGCCTTTCTTAGACTTTGAAGCTTCCATAAGGACCATGATTTGCCTGAGAATAGGAAAATTTTTCATCCGTTTCAATGCAGACTCTATTTCCCAGCATTTCTCTCCTTCCAAAAGCACTACATAAAGACAACATTCTATTAGACATCTTCTCAAATAAAATATGATCAATAAAAAAAAATGTTTGCTTCTCCTTCCAAAGGCAGCAACAGAGAGGTACACCCTAATAAGAAATTGAATGATTAATAAAATCTCTAAGTTTCCGTTTAGTTAGCTGTGCCCCCACTTATTGAATAATTGTTTAAATCTATTACATGAGAAAAAAAGAAGCAACTATTAGACAATATTGAACAAAAACAAAAACTATATTTTTCATCTCAACGATTCAACATACAACATTGTTTATTTTGCGCAGATGATAAGTCCTTGACCCTAATTGCACAAAGATTAAACTCACATTGAATAAAGTTAAGTAAGACCCACATTCTTTTTTGCTAAATAATCAAGTGAGAGTGGCCCTTACACACACTTCAATCATTGAATTTCTAATTCCATTTTCAAGAGCAAACCACTTGAAAGATAAATATTCACACAATAATAGGCAAGGAAGGGAGTTAGTTTAAATTGTTAATTTTTTTTTTTGTATGATTGGTCTTCTCTCTTGTTGGTTTTTTTTTTTGTGTAAGTTTTTCTGTCATACTAATGATCTTCACACATTTCAAGTCACAATGAGAGTAAAGAAATTTGATAGAAAGTCTCAAACCCATTAATCTTTCTAAGCTTCATAGTGAAGTCTGAAGGGCATCAATAAGATCAAAATTAATTTAATCCTATAAAAGATTAAAAAAAATGTATAACCACATCACTTCAAAAACATATAAGGAGCAACATAATTGGCAATTCAAATATCACAAATAAATTAGAATAAGAAAGATGTATATTAAGTAATGAAGCACACTTGCAGCCATGCCTCAATTCCAATATGGCAACAAACAGAAGCCAAATTCTCAGCCTTAATGCTTAAATCAAGGAGCTAATTTACCATAGATAAAGCATGACAGATTGCCTCCTAATATCACGCCCAATGTCTGACTTTGTTCTTTGCAATTACCATAGGAATATATTAGGTGTAAATGCACTTTTAATCCCTACATTTTGACTTTTTCCATTTTGGTCCCTACGCTTTAATTTTACTACTTTTAGTCCCTAAGCCAATTAATGCATGCTATTTTTGTCTTTTTCGTCAGTCAACCGATGGAAATAGTTGAGGTGGCTTCCGGAAGAATTAAAATATTATAAAAAATACTACATCACCCATGACACATCAGCATATAAATTTAAAAAATTAATTTATTAATTTTAACTAAATAATAAAAATTAAAAACTAAATTAAAAACTAAAATTCACAGAATTTAAAAAATCATCTCAAACTCAAACTCTATTCTCTCATCTCAACCAACCCAAACAAAAATTTATCATTAGATCATTTTAGTTTTAAGTGTATTTACTTTTCTTTAAGTGAGTTAGTCAAAAGCATCAAAGGAAATTTTTTTAAAAAAAAATTTTATTATCAAACCTTTTTAAATCATGATCTAATTTTAGAGAGAGCTCTACCAAAAAAAAAAAAAAGAGTATAGAGAGAGAGAGAGAGAGAGAGGGAGAGAAAGAGATTAGGCCAGCGGTGGTTTAGAGAGAATGGAACTCGATCTCAGCCTCCGTCTTGGCCACAATGGAGCTCGCCGGTCTCGGCCTTCGTCCTAGTCTTGGCCATAATGGAGCTCGCCGATCTTGGCTATCGTCTTGGCATGGGTTTGTTGACTGATTGGTGGGTTTGGTGACTTTTTCGGTGGCAGTGGTGGTCATGTTCTAGAATTTTTATGAGTTTTTGAGCTGAAGTTTCATGTTATGAAGAAATGTTTTTGATCGCGGGGTAGTGGTGGCTTGATTGTGTCAGTCATTGGTGGTGGGATCTGGGTTTGATTGTGTTGGTTTGGGTTTGATTGTGTTGATCTGGGTTTGTTGTGATTGGTTTTTTTATCTAAGTTTAATCTGGGTTGGTTTGTTAATTGGGTTTATGGGTTTGATTTGCTAAGAATTCGGTGTTGATTGTGTTAGAATTTAAGGAAGAACATGAAGAATTCAATGATCTTGATTTGTGGTAGATCTGATGGTGCTGAGTTTGATGATCTCTAAGGTGTTGAATTTGAGTTTTTTCTTCTTGTTTTCATTTATGTCCTAGTGATCTGGGTTTGAGTTCTTGGGTTGCTGGGTTTGTGTTCTTGTGATGGGTTTGAGTTCTTGGTTGCTGGGTTTGATTTGAGAAGAATATGAAGAACAAGTTCTAAAATGAAGAACAATCTAAAGAACATGAAGAACAATCTTAATTCATGTGAATTTTAGCTTTTCATTCTGTTTTATTTTTATTATTTAGTTAAAATTTATAAATTAATTTTTTAAATTTATATGCTGATGTGTCATGGGTGATGTGGCATTTTTTTATAATATTTTAATTCCTCCGACAGCTACCTTAGCTATTTCTATCGGTTGACTGACAAAAAGGATGAAAATAACACCGGTTAATTGGTTTAGGGACTAAAAGTAGTAAAATTAAAATGTAAGGACCAAAATGGGAAAAAGTCAAAATGTAGGGACTAAAAGTGCATTTATGCCAATATATTATGCATCTACTTTATAACTTTTCCTTGTACAAATTACTTTCTATACATGATGTAAATAGAATCTCATAAACATATTTCAGGCCTGAATCACTATCCACGATTCCAACAGTATTAAAAGCATGTAAAATTTTCAAATTGATCATGCCCTTTCTAGCAGAAACAATGGTGTTTTTTGTATTGCATGAACATGGCAATGATCACTTGGACTTCTTCTTTCTAGAGCTACTAGGTACTGATTCGTCAAATCGAGCCGATGATGCCAAAGTTGATTCATCATATCAGCACAATTGATTCCTATTGCAAAAAGCATTGATGTTTCTTCAAATTTTAGCAAAAATCATTGAATGTTTCTTCAAAGTTTTAAGTAAAATAATTTTTAAATTGAAAGTGAATAAGAAAATCCTAAACAATGAGAGACGTGGATAAGGGATTCACCATCATTGTCTAGTTTACGATTTTAATGGTGACCCAATCATCAGACCTGATAATGTTCATCATTGCTGTATCTTCATCATCAACCTAAGCCCTTGCATCACTACAACACATGGCATCAATTCAAAAGTAAAAAAAAAAATTAAGACAAACAATTTTGAATGGCATAAAAGAATACATGGCCGACCCTCTGGAAGATCTATAGCTGAAGAAGCATGAACACTCCAAAATCCCCATACTTAAAATAAAGATAAACTACACCTAAATATATTAATTGATTTAATTACCATATCCCCACCTTAACATGTCTTAATTTTTTTAAAGAATCGACATATCACCATGTGGTCCATGTTTGTATTTCTTAGTCTATAGCCGACCCCCAAATTTTGAGACTAATGCTTGGTTGATGTTGTTGTTTTAGTAAGAACAAACGATTTATGTGCACTTGGCGTGTCCATAATTACATCAAATTATTAGGTTCTGCTTTGCATATACATAAAAATACCAACACATTGATGAACAAATCAATGTAGAATTTGATTATTAATATGAAACAAAAATTCACTTCAAAGTAAAAGCTTAAATAATGCCAAGATTAGATAAAAGTGGACATATATGTATATACCTTCCATTTCTACAATTGGACCATAGTTGAGCATCATCAATAGTGCAATAGTGGTTGAGTTTTCGAATGTACTCATTGACTATCAATTGTACTCCAGGGGAACGCTTTTTCCCTACCATTAATATCCATATGGGAAGAACTCTCTGCCCAAAATAAAAAATCAATTAGCATTTAGGTAAACTCATAATTTGAAGGAAAAATCAAAAATAGATTTTGTTTACCACAAATTGGCCCGTGTATTTGCCTCCTGAAATATGAAAGAGTAAATTAAAGAAGTGGAAATTATTAGTAAGATAAGAAATGGTGAAAAATGTAAGAACCTGAAAGAGGAGTAGTCAAATTGACATAGATTGAGATAACCATCCCGCCTTCTTTTGCTTTTGATTTGGCTTGAAAGGAGGAGGGGGAGGATGGAGAGGCAAAATTGAATCTGGTTTTTTTTTTTTTTTTCATAATGGAATCAAGTTTTTCATATGGCAAAAAAAACCTAAAATAAATATCATTGCAACATTCAATCCTATACTTATTTAATCCCAATGATTTCCTTAAGATTAGAAACAGAAGTACCTAAACTAAAATCAATATTTTTATTGATTTCTGTAATCTAAAAAAACTAACAAAAACAAAACAAAAGCAAATATTTAGAATTGAGAAAACAAACATTTTGATAGAGAATCCAAAAACCCAAAATAAAAACGAATCAAATCTAAACCTACCCAACAAAAAAACTCAATTAAAAGTAACATTTTATACCCAAACCTACAAAATTGAGAAAAAAAATGTACTGTTGTCGATGTCGATTCCGGTGATCTGGCAGTCTAAATTTGGTAAGGGAACGGATGGTGGTGAGGATTGTTTTTGTTGTTCGGTGTATGGTTCTGACGAACTCTGCTCTCATTTCCTTTTGATTATAACGGACAATGGATTCTTTTGGCACCTTTTAAATTCTGCTTCTCTCTGTTTCTTTCTCCGTGTCCTGGACCTTGTCACCTCTCTCTATTTCCTCCATCTACATCGTATTGTAACCGGTTAATTTTTTTATTTATAATGAGAGGCTTCAATCGGTGTTGTAGCATTGACAAACAGTATAATTTATCGCTTTTTAACTTATACATGGCAGAATTTAGATGGACATTTTTCCTACATGGCAGCACCTCCTTAATTGTAGTGTAAGACTTCTGATTTTATATATAGTACTAGTGTTTAACCCACGCAATGCGCGGGATTATTTTACAAGAAAATTCTTAGGTAGTCCTGGAGTATAGTAAAATAGTGCTCCCTCCTCTCACATTCATGGTGGACCCCACTATGAATTTAATGAGCGGGCCCCACCATGAATGTGAGAGGAGGGAGCACCATTCTCCGTGCTCCGAGAGTACCTAAGAATTACTCCATTTTACATATTAATGAACTTTGCATCCAACATAAACTTAGTTATCATACTTCCACTGCATACATTTAAATTTAAGCATATAGTGTCTAAAAAAAGAATTTGACTTTAAGCAATTAAAGCTTGACTTATTTTGAGCATCTTGTCAAGTTTCTATCGTATAAAAAATACATTTATAAAATTTATACTTGGATTATGGCTTGCGCAGCGCACTCTGCATTGCAGTGGAGTGCTCTACGATTTTGGTTTTCAATACTCTGGCCTTTACTAATTTGCTAGCAATTTGCAAAGGTCATTTTATTTTTGAAGCATTTACTAATTTGCTTCAAGCAAGAATCTACAAAAAATAATACATAGAAATATATTAACCTAAGTAAAAAAAAAATTAAAAACCTCATATAAGGTTGAAACGCACCAATTTAAAACTTACATGACAATTTCAAATAAGAAATCTGCTATTTCTAGGAGCCACAATGAATCACATCGAACTAAAACTTGCATGAAAATTTCAAATACTAAATCTACCATTCCTAGGAACCACCAAACCACAATGAATCAAACCATGAAATTAGAGAAAATTTTACAACCAAAAAGTTCCAAAGAAAAAAATGGTTACAGGTTTATGGAATAGAAAGTCAGAAAAATTTTAGTTAGAGCCCTTGAGTTATGTATTATAATTTGTGTGACGGTTTGAAGGAACATATAAAAATTTGAAATAAAAGAGACATCTCTTAATGTTTATGTAGATTAAAATCAATTTATCATTATGGGTTTAATATTTTGTAAGTCTTCATTCCATATTTGCATTCGATCCTCTGCTATGTACGTAGAATATATTTGTCCATTTGCTTATCATTTACGTACATATATAATAGTTTGATGAATCATTTCATTCACACCCTTGTCAGGGATAAATATATCATGATTAGGAGAGATTGGTTCTCATTATTTTTTGGAGGTAATATTAGTTAAAGATATATGTGCTAACTATTTTTGTTGATCATACAGGTTATGGGTCTCTTGAATGGTTTTTTTGCTGCAACTTGAGTCTTTAGAATACCTTAATAAACACCGAGACCAACACATAGGAATCTCTTAGGAAATTAATTTATGCCACAACCTAAAAAGTTATTAATTTTGTACAAAGAACATTATACTTTTAGATTTCACAATCAAAACATGCAAAATCTATGAAATATGGACTAAAATCTATGAAATAATAAACTTTGTAAAAAAAAAAATTATATACTTTCAAATTTCGAAGTCCCACAATTTCAATCCCTCTTTAAAAATAATAAAACAGGTAAGAGAGAAAACAAAAACCAAAAATTAAATAGAACTTTGTAGAGTAAGGCACTGACAAATTTAAATCCTAAATACATGGAAAAAAATGAATTTCCAAAAAATATTCAATAAAAATCATTTAATATGCACAATACACAGGAACAATTTACATATTTAAAATACTATCAACTTAACATAAGAATATAATAAATTACATTAAATTTCATCTAGGTAATGTAGTACATTTATTGGTTTGTTTTACTTGTAACTATGATATTTATAAAATACATTGGGATACGTTAAACTTTAAATATTATAACATTCTATCATAACAATTCTAACATAGAAAAACTTATTAATAAGTTGTTATTTTTTCCTCTTCAATTTTTCTTCTTCTTCAATGCATTTTGTTTAGTAGCCTTGCTTTGTTTGTGAAGCATTTGAATTGGCATGCTATCATCATCTGATTTTCCTCTTCAGCAGATATGGCAGTTGTAAATAGAGAACTGCTTTCCTCCATTGTTTCTCTTACAAATTTGTCTTTTGTGTCCTGCAATAATTTTCACTTAAATTAAAAGGTGCTTCAAGAATTCACAAACATCTAATAAATCCTTAAACAATAAGTTACAATCCTCTCATAAGCAAAATTTAGATTGCTTTCATTGTACTACATTGGCTTCAAAGGTATCATGAGAAGTTCTAATATATTATTTTTAATTTGATGAGAACTTCTTATGTACCAAGCAGGTGTGCATAGTAAATAAAGTGCAGATTAGGAATTCCAAACAGAAATGCTGCAAAAAAATGAGTGTGGCACAAATAATTTTAACTAAAAACATTCTGATGTTGTGAATCCCTAGAACATGTTTGGAAGTAATATCCTTCCCAACTATATTCTGAATCTCCCTTGGTAGGACATTTACATCCAACTTCAATTTTTGTATACATAGTCACAAATTTAGCTAAGTATACATACATACATCATGACCTGTACCATTAGTTTTTTTTTTTTAATAAGTTTATTGCATTCATAGTACTATACTGACCTTGCAAGCTAGAAATTGTCAAATATCATGAGTATTCTAATGAAAATTTATCTAATTTTAAGAAATGTTCAAAATTGAAATTTCTCTTCAACAATAAATAGTAACGTGTCGAATCAATCAAACCATGTAAACCTCAATTTTAAGATACAATATAGAAACCATATCGGATATATTATTGTCTTTAATAAAAAATAAGAATTTCTTTAACTCAGAATTTCTAGTAAATTTCTACATTCTCATTCACATTCATGTCTTCATTCTAATTAATAATTTACTTTAAGTTCTAACCATTCGCTTTTGTAATTGTATTCTACTGTTAATCATGCAATCATATCAAGATTATAATGGGCAGTCCTTTTTATTGAGTGTTTGTGAGGTCGAAATCTTATAGGATGCAATCACTGTGTTAGGAAAGACTACGTTGGAGAAATTTCACAATACAACATCCCAAGGTAACAACATTCATGAAAATTGTAAGAAAAACTAAAAAATGCTAAAGACCACAAACCAAATATACAATTTTGTTTCGAAATTGTAATTAGTAATTATAGAATTCTTACATGATGACACCCGAGACAATAAGAGGAAAATATTAATAAAGATAAAGTATGTAAGAGGAAAAGCTACGGAAAACATGCAGCATACCTTTGTAAATTAATTTTTTTAAAATGGTATATAATGATATGTGTTAGGTTCTAAAACCTTAGGGACTAATGTATTAGAATTTCAATGTGTATTGTGTTGGCAAACCATGATCAAAACATTTAGTCTAGATTTAGACTTACTCAAAGTTTGGTTTATTGTAAGTTTGGAATCGAGTAGTTGCAGGAAATTACTATTCTATTTATGCACGGCTCGATCGATCAAAGAATAGACTCGATAGATTGAGAATCGTGCATCAGGAATTTTTTGCAGAATTTTAAGTCGGCCCAAACAGCAGTTCTAGCCCATTAAGGATTAGGGTTTCAGATCTACTTCTCCCTCTAAATAAAAAGAACCCTAAGCACGTTTTTAAAGTTTTTTTAAGAGAGAGAAGAGTGTGCCTCTTTTTGTATTTAGGGTTTGTACCCAAAAGCTCTCTAGAGTGTTTGTTGCTCATATTACTGTTTGTGTGAATCTCTTATGAGATCTGAGAGGTGCTTGGCTTCACACAAGCTTAGGATTATCAAGAAGGAGATTTCTTCGAGAGCTTGATAATCGTTCAATTGCTGCCATAAGAAATTAAAGATACACAAGCGGGAGTGCTTGTACTTGCTGGATAATCCAAGAAAGAAAGAGTCCATGGTCTCGGAGCTTGCACGTGGTCGTGTTAGTAAGTTTTCTACTGGTGGGTAGCAATAGGATGTTAGTGGTCTATGTCACTATTGTACAGATTTCAATTCTTTCATAGTGGATTCAGTTTTATCTTGATGATAGCTAAGTTAAATCCTCCTCAGGTTTTTTACCGATATGGTTTTCTTGGGTCATCATATCTTTGTGTTCTTATATTCCGTACTTTACATTGATATGATTATATGATTGTGTTAACCTAGATTTGGAATTTAGACTAAGTAATAACTTGGCTTGTTAACTAGGTTAATCCAATTGTGCTTTAAAGGATCTAAATAACATTACAATATGTATGTGTACAACATTAATAAAGGTTTATAAAAGTTCAGCTCTCAAACAATAAAGAAATATAATTGGCATTTCTATTTGAAATTGCCTCTGCTTGCATCTCTGCAAGTTCTTTTGTAGTCTTAGATACAATTTTCTCAGCTCCTTTGTCAAAGAAAATGAATGTTGTAACAGCTCATCAATAAGAGGATGTACTTTCTTAAGCAAATGCAATTTAACCTTACCCTCCATACAACAGAGAGAGAATTTTGGGTTCTTAGGCCTCTTAGATTTTATTGTTCTCTCTTCATACCATAAAATTGAACCACAACACACGCATAAATTAGGTGGACCAAAATTCCAAGGTTCAGTAGATTTTCCTATATGAATTTTAAATATTTTCAAAGACAAATTTACACTTAGCTCAATTTACTTCACCCACTTTTTTTGGAAAATGCCATCCAATAATGTAACATGAAATTATTTATAAATTGCAAATATATATATGTGAGTTGTCAATTCCTAACAGATTATATACCGGCCCAAACCCAATAAGATGGCACATTTATTCATGACCAATCTACGGTCAGATCCTATCAAAAGAAAAATCTACTGTTGGAAAACATTTAGCAAAAGAGTTAAAAATTAAATCTACAGTCAACTAAAATTTAGCAAAGAATAAAAAAAAAAAACTATAAGTTAAACAGAAGGTCTGTCAAGGCCCTTAAATGCCAACAACTGGCTCCTCTTTCATTTCCTAGTAAGTTTTCATTTTAATTTTTTGTACTCTTCCCTCACCTTCACTAATTAGTCACATAATAGATAATCTTCATTTTTGATGTTGGCCCATATGCTTAATTTGAAAATAATAGTCTATGACTGTGTTAATTTGATAATCTTCATTTCGTTTTTTGTTTTTGAACTTCTTGTTTTTTGTTATAAATCTATGTTTTGAAATTTGGTTTTACTTCCCATTTGTTCAATTCCTTCCTTTCTTCCGACAACAGTTCCTCCAACGTTTTCTACCTTCAAAGTAAAACCTTGAATATACCCATCTATTTTATGTTCCAGTTGAGTTCTTAAAATCTCTTTTTTTAAGATTTTCTTTTCCCATAAAACGTTTGCACTTATAGTCTTATTTGTGTTGTTGTTAAGGAAATCTTTGTTCTAAATCAAAGCAATTGCAAATGGAAAAGAGATTTCATTGAACAATGAAATAAAGAGGAAAATTTAGGCTATCAGACCTTTCATTTTATTGTAGAGAACCCAACGGTGATTCTTCTATTAGGGAACCTAGTAACTTTCTTGGCAGGGAAAAAATTAAATTAACAATTCAAATAAATGACATTTGAAAGTTTAAGAAGATATGCTAACTACCCATGAGGCGTTCAACAAAACCAAACGATGCTAACAAATTGCAGTCGGCAGTATTTACAAAGTTTTTTTTTTTTTTTTTTGAGATAAAGATAGAAATTTTATTTGATAAAAGGGAAATACCTATACAAACACATAACAACCCTGTAAGCATAAATATAAGGGAACAAATACTTGTATTGCAGAAAATAAAATCTGCAACAAAATAAATTCAACCCATGGACATAGAATACAGAAACAGCAACAGATATTACAATTACCCTCCTGTAAACACAGATTATGCAGAAAATCCCGAACCTGTTCTGCAGAAAATAGAATATGCAGCAATAGAAATACAGCCCATGGACAACATCACAGAAATGTTTCATTAGAAGCTGAACTACCAGACTAAGAATTAGTTGCTGGGAATAATGAATGCACCAGTGGAGCTGAATGTGGAATTCTTTCTTCACTATGTTAAAGCATAAACAGAATTTCCACATAAATTTGATAAAATAAACTCTTTAGCAAAGTTTTAACTTCTAATACATTGAGACTCCGAGAATGCCAGCTGAGGGAAATATAAAAGCAATATCTACTCTATTTCTTGGTCCTTTTACCTTTAAGCCTGTTAGAAATACTAAATTGAATAGTATTGTATTTCTCACTGAAAGAATATACATGAGTGCCTTTATATATGAGGCATATGAGTGCAGTACAAGTAAATATGAGTGTAGTACAAGTAAGAGTGCTATACAAGTAGAGCATTTTGGAAACAAGTAAACTAGTCGGGCCTGTGCCCACAACACTATATATGTTAACAGCTCCCCTCAAACTCAAGGTGGATGTGAGACCAACTTGAGGTTGTCAACCAAAGTACGAAGGCGTCCCTTAGGATGTGACTTGGTGAAGATATCTGCAAGTTGATCTGTAGAGGAGACTGAGATTAGCTTGAGAGCACCATAGACAAGATGATAACGGATAAAATGACAATCGATCTCGATGTGTTTAGTCCGTTCATGGAAGACATCATTATGAGCAATATAAATGGCACTTTTGTTGTCACAATAAAGAGGAGTAGCGGAGGATGTCGACACACCTAAGTCTTTGAGAAGCCATCGTAGCCAAAGAAGCTCAGATGTGGTATCAGCAAGGGCACGATATTCTGCTTCAGTACTAGAACGGGCCACATGAGTTTGTTTCTTGCTTCGCCAAGAAATCAGAGAAGAACCAAGAAGAAAGCAATAACCAGTGGTGGACCTGCGATCAGTGGGATCTCCTGCCCAATCAGCATCAGAAAATGCACGGAGAACAAGAGGAGACCGAGCAGAGTAGAAAAGACCATGGAAGAGAGTGCCCTTTAGGTACCGAAGAATGCGCAATGCCAGGCATAGTGAGTCGATCGTGGAGCGGACGGATATTGGCTCACCCGGTGAACAAGATAGGAAATGTCTCGGACGAGTAACAAGTGAGATAAACTAGGCTGCCAACTAAGCGTCCGTAAAGAGAGGGATTAGACAATGGTTTCCCCCCGAGGAGTCGGGATGCGCATTAAGCTCGACCCGAGTGTCAGCTTGCTATCGTGAGTCCAAATTTCCAGACAAGAGTTCGAGAGGCATACTTGGCTTGAGTAATGTAAAGTCCATTCGTAGAATGAGTGATTTCAAGACCCAAGAAGTAGCCGAGATGTCCAAGATCTTTCATCTCAAACTCGCCGACCGAGAAAATCTTTGAGTTCTTGAATGCCATCGAGGTCATCACCAGCTATGATCATATCATCCACATACAGAGAAGTAAAATAGTGCCTTTGTCGCGCGACGAAGAAATAAGGCAGAATCATAATGACCGGCCATGTAACCCAAACGAGAGATGGTAGAGCTGAACTTGGCAAACCAAGCACGTGGAGCTTGTTTAAGGCCATAAAGTGCATCGTCGAAGGTGACAAACCTTGTTTGATTCAACAGAGACCAGGAGGAGGTTGCATATAAACTTCTTCACTCAAATCCCCATTAAGGAATGCATTTTTGACATCCATCTGAAAGATCCCATTTACCGGCGGAAGAATAAATGGCAGGGCACGAACGGATGAGATACGAGCAACCAAGAGCAAAGGTCTCTTCATAATCAATCCCATACTCCCGTGTAAAACCTTTTGCAACAAGACGTAGCTTTGTAGCGCTCAATGGACCCATCGTAGCGAGTCTTAATCTTGTAGATCCACTTACAACCAACCACGAATTTCCCTGTGGGGAGAGTGACCAAGTCCCAAGTATGGTTTTTAGATAATGCATCAAGTTCCTCTTTCATTGCACCGCCATAAAGGGTCAATGGAAGCCTCACGATAGGTGCGAGGCTCGTGCAATGTAGCAAGGGCAAGTAACAATGATAGTCAAGTAAATGTGCAGGAATGGACCTTACCCGAGTTGAGTGACGAGGTGGAATGTCTTGTACATGATCTTCAAAGGAAAGCAGGAGCAGGGAACCAGATCAAGGTTGGGTAGCTCGTCTTCGACTGCTCATCTTCCACCTGTTCATTAAAAGGGGAACTAGGAAAGGGATCAAGGATTTCTCGGTGGTTGGACAGAGAAGTTAATAGTAGAATCGGGAGCACTACAGGAGGATCAGATCAGCTATAGGAGGGTCGGGAGCAGCCAAGGAATTTTGCGTCTCATCTCGGAAATAGATCTAAGACAAGAGGAAGATAAAGAAGCACGGAAGTGAGAAAGCTTGACAAAGAGGCGATGTTCCCAAAAGACAACATTGCGGGAAACACGAAGACGATGAGAAATAGGATCATAACACCGATACCCCTTTTGAGTTTCGCCATAACCAAGAAAACAACAAAGTCTTGACCTAGGCTCAAGTTTATTATGCTCATGTGGCCGAAGAAGAACGAAACAAGCGAGCCGAACGAGCGTAGGTGGTGATAGTCCGGAGGTGACCCAAAAAGGCGCTCATATGGAGTTTGATTTTGGATGACAGGACCGGGAATGCGATTAATAGTATGAACAAGATGAAGCAAATTCGCCCCAAAAGGAGCAGGAACTTTGGCAGAGAGAAGAAGAGCACGAACAATGTTGTCAAGAATATGACGAAGTTTTCCTTCGGCTCTACCATTTTGCCGAGAGGTACCTGGACAAGTTAGTTGATGAACAAGCATAGAATGCAAAACAAATTTTTGGAAAGCATATTGAGTGTACTCAAGAGCATTATCAGATCAAAAAATTTTGATACGTTTAGAAAATTGAGTTTCAACCATTTTTACAAAATTAGAATACACTTGCAATAATTCAGAACGATATTTCATATTAAAGATCCAGTTATAGCTAGAGTAATCATCAATAAAGACAACAAAATATCGAGATCTACCAATACTAGAGACAGAGGAAGGTCCCCAAACATCAGAATGAATAAGGTCAAAGATATCAATGGATATAGATTCACTAGAATTGAAAGGCAAAGTTGGTTGTTTTCCTAATTCACATGAAACACAATCAAAATTTTCTGTAGAAACTGAACCTAACAAACCTCTAGAAGCCAATTGTTGTACACGAGAAGAAGATGCGTGACCAAGTCGAGCATGCCAAAGAGTAAGAGAAGGAATAGAAGAAACTGCAGCAGCTGCGGCAATAGAAACATAAGCAACAAGTGGAAGACGAAATTTGTCCATGGGAAACATACGCCCAACTCTAGGACCGGTCCCTAGCTCCTGTCCCGTCCTTGGATCCTGCACAATACACCCAGAATAATCAAATATAATTCGATAACCCAAATCAGCTAATTGTCCCACAGAAAACAAATTGTAAGAAAGGTAGGAACATTAAAGACCCCGAAACGAGAAGCTGGAGGTTGAAACGGAACCTATATTATGACCTCGCATTGTGGAACCATTTGCCGTGCGAATAGTAAGAGGTGTGGCGGTGTTTAAGTTCGTAAAATAAGGACGAGTGAGGTGTCATGTGATTGCAACAAGCGAATCCATAAGCCAAGAGGAAGGAGACATACCGACAAAGCCGAGAGAGAAGAGGAATAAGATGCATTACCAACCATACGAATGACATTGGCGATGATGTTTTTAAGGTCATCTCAGGTCATGGTGAAAGTGCGACACCGAAGACTTAGATCTGTGCAAAGACGGGAGCCATTGGTTGGACACTCTTAATGTTAGCAATAGTGGCAGAAGAACTCGAAATGTACTGACATTTATTGCGCTGAAAGCAAGTCTCAATATTATGGCCAAAACGTTTGCAAAAATTGCAAAAGCATTTACTAGATTGTCTGCGATGATTGTTGCAAAAGGAAGAAGACCTGTCCTTATTCTTCATTTAGAAGCAAAATATGCAAAAATGAAATCTACGCGAAAAACTGAGTAAGGAGAACTTGGCCCGAAAAAGTCAACTCCAAAAAGTCAACGGTCAAAGTCAACGGTCAACGGTCCAAGTCAACGGTCAACGGTCAAAGGTGACGTCAGCAGCGCGCTGGAAGGTGACGTCAGCAATGACGTGGCAATCTGACGTGGCAAGCTGATGTGCGGTGTCGAAGTGGCGGCAGTCGACGTGTCTGGGGCCGACGTCGGCAGGACCCGACTCCGGCGCGTGACGGAGCGTGACGGCGCGTGGCAGCGCGTGGCGGCTCAGATCGGCGCGTGGAGGCGCGTGGGCGCGTGACCTTTAGGGCAGAACCTTTGGGCGGCGCGTGAGGGCGCGTGGAAGCTCCAATGACTGTAAGCTTTTCACGAGCAGGCAGATCGGAGCAAGAGGATCTTCGTGGTACCTTCAGAAAATTTTTCGGAGCAATATTCACGGCGGTGCCGAAAAGCAAAGGGTCTTTGCGTGTTCGAACTCCCCAATAGCGATCGTGCGGTGTCCGAACCCGAGGACGATGTCCGGAAGACTCAAAGGTTCAACGGCGAAAGACTCGTGGCGCAGCAGTTGTGGCAATGAAGCAATATGAAGAATGAAGTTACACCAATAAAGACAAGATCATGGAAGAAAAGGTCGAGCGAATGGCTCTGATACCATGTTAGAAATACTAAATTGAATAGTATTCGTATTTCACCGAAAGAATATACATGAGCCTTTATATATGATGATGACGCAAAGATGCAAGAAATACTACAGAAGACAAGTAAGAGCTGTCATTATACAAGTAAGAGTACTAAACAAGTAAACTAGTTGGGCCTAAAGCCCACAACACTATATATGTTAACAAAGCCTATCCCTAGAAGATTTGGTCCGAGCAAAATGGTTAATTTGACCACACTGAAAACAAGCTCTTGTAATCAAGGGACATTTATGTGCTGGGTGGCTCCTCTTACAAAAGTGACAAGTGTCTCTAACCCCCTCAGTAGATCCATCACTACTATGTTGTCTCCCATTTTGGCCTCCTCTTTGTGCAAATCTCATCCTTTTCGACTCATGAACCTTATGAGTTTGATCATAATTTTTCTCTACCACCTTAGCTTGTTCAATTAGCATATTGAAATCCCTTAGCATTGAGGGAATAATTTGTGCCCTAATGTCTTTCCTCAGCCCCTCGAAAAACCTATGACATTTCCTAGCCTCATCTTCTGCAACATGAGGGGCGTAATGTACTAGCTCTAAGAATTTCATCTCATATTCTGTAACTGTCTTGCTCCCTTGTATGAGTTTAAGAAATTTTGACTCTAATTGATCTCGAATACTATCGGGAAAGTAATGCTCATAAAACGACTTTGAGAATGCCTCCCATGTTACTTGTGTCCCAGCCTCATGCAACAATCTTTGCTCATATGCCCACCAACAGTTAGCCTCTTCTCCCTCTAACATGAATGTAGCAAAAGTCACACGTTGATCACCTATGCACCCAATGGTAATGAAAATATTTTCCATCTTCTTTATCCATTCATCAGCCTTGAATGGGTTAGTCGTTCGCCTAAACACAGGTGGAATAAGCTCACGGAATTGCTTTAACAAAACTGGGATTTGATCTTTAGGAATAAGAGGAAGGGCGGGGGAGGCTCCACTCTGATTTTGTCGTTGCTCAGTGTTCTGTACCTGTTGCTCAGACAGACAAGCTTGATGCTTCTCTGTCATTGTTTTCAGAGTAGCAAGCATTTGACGAATCTCTTCAAAACTATCATCTTGAATAGGTACATCATGCTCTCCAGCCCTCAGTTGTCTAGGTCTTCCCATCATGATCTCCTAAATCACCAAATAACTACTTAGAATCTCAAAGAATATTAGAACATTAAGGTAGCACAATGAAAATACAATGCCAAGAAAATATAATTCAACATATATAAGGGTGAACTATAAATTTATATCCACAAACCGAGAAGCTGAGGGTTTGATTTGCAAAAGTTTCAATAAGTAAACCAAAATATAAATATCCAAAATAGGTACATTTAATCAATAAATTGAAATGTGTAATAATACAACAACCTCCATGTAGTACAAGGGCCAAAATGCATCGTTGTCCTAAATCTAGAGATTTTTTGTATAGGAAAAATTCATTACCCTCTCCAGGTCTCTAAAGCAAAAAATTTCTTTTCCTTTCGGCTGCTTGAACCTCTCCAACTCTCTAAAGTAAAAAAATTTCTTTTCCTTTTGGCTGCTTACTTAAAAATCATCTCTCTGTCTGCTATTTGATCATGGCATGTCTTCCAGAGAGGAGACAAGGTGAAGCTTCTTGTTAGAAGATGTTAAGATAGATCTAGTGAGACAAATCAGAATTGAGAGAAGTTGCTGGATAAAACAATTATGGTAAAAATTTAACCCAAATCCCAAATCTGATTATCCAAATTCCAGTCTGGCGGCAAGTTCATTGAAGTCAACCTTGGATCATACTTTGGAAGAAAAAGAGTAGTAAATAAGAATTCATGGATCTTGATTTGTACTGGGCTGCGACAAAAGATGATTGATGGTTTCATTGATGCCCTTGAAAGAATTTCAGATATTGCTACTAGTGTTTGTGGGGTTATGACTGTATGTGAGGAGTGAATAAAGTGTACAGAGTTGTCATGACATTCAATCATTAGAATTTCTAAGGTGTGAATTGTCACTTATGTTTAATGGATTTAGCCAAATGTAAAGCTTAATTGATCCAACAATCCTTTAAACTAAAGTAGGTCAAATCATATCTCAAATCAGAAGTATAAACTTGAGAGTTTGGTCAAATCATATCTCAAATCAGAAGATGAATGGCATAAAACCAAAACTAACTGTCAGACCGTGTGCCTTACCAATCCATCTAATGACCAATTGGTGAAGGATGAGGTGGCACAAATTTTTTATAGCATTCGATCACAGACCAAGTCCATTGGTATTGGAGCAAATTGTGAATCCCTCACAATCCCTCCCTCACAATGTGGCTCCAACGACTCAAACCTATGACCTTGGCTCTGATACCACTTGTTAGACTGTGTGCCTAACCAATCCATCCAACGACCAACTGGTGAAGGATGAGGGGCACAAATGTTTTATAGCATTCAATTGCAGACCAAGCCCATTGGTATTGGAGCGAATTGCGAAATTCCTCACAAAAACTGATAGCAAATAGCAGCATGTCTGATTGTTCTTCCTAGAATGATAAGTTAACAACATAAAATGGCATAATAACACTCCCCTTTCAGTATGGAATTTGGGACAGTAAGCTGATTTGACACATTCCCAGATATATGCAAATACCAGCTTGTTCAATAACAAAGATAGATGATTGATCTTTCCCTTCTAATTTTACAAGCCAGTTGGGCTTGAATCCACATCAAGGGGAGGATATCCTCTTGGAAATGGTAAACCAAAAGGTGCCTATGGTCATCCATGACAATTTGTCTGCGTCTTCTGTATTCACACCATTAATGTAATTGGAGAGAGCATTACTTACAGAGTATTGAATAATTTTAGTCATAATCTAAAAAGTTACAACGATAAGCACAACTCTTGTAATCTCACCTGATAGGGATAGAGTCTTAGACAGGTAATGTGAATGTTGTGTGAGTTGGAAGTTAAGAGTTCTATGTTCTCTTGCGTAAAAGACAGCAACCTTATTCTTCTTTTGTGAGTGCGTGCTAAATCTTTCTTTACTTTTATGTCTTTAATTAATAAAGTCTACACTCTTTTCTTGCGAGTGTTTACTAGTAGTTTTTCCATGGTACCCCTCTCAAGGCTTTGTTAAGTGAACAGAGCATCAGAGCCTATAGGAAAGACCAAAAAGGGAGGGGGAAGAGTGTAATCACAACTCACTAGGCAAAGTCCATTAACAACAAACTTGTATGAAAGTTGTTATCATAAAGCAACCCTTTTATGGTCTTAATACATATCGGATAATTCGTTAATACGTATTACCAAAGTTCATATTGTGAAATTCAAATTGTAAATCATCTAGTCACCAAAAAGAAAATTCTGTCATCAAGCAAACCAATTTGGAACTCATCCCCCATAATTAGTACTAATCTCTTCACACCCGCTATGCACATGTTCATTGAAGCAGAAAACTAACCTTGTTGATCAAATCCGTGCTCTGGAAAATCAGCTCTGTAGAGCCCAATTCCACAATGCCGTTGGCTGAGGGTATCCACACCATTGTTTGTAGCCCGGAGACCTGCCCCATTCGTGCCCGGTTGCATGAGGAGCTCGCTAAATGCTCCAGCCCGGTCACCCAGACCAATCTTGAAGTGACAAAAGCTTGGCCTGGGTGGCCACTGCCGTACAAGAAGCACTGCATCTTTGACTTCAAAAAGAACCACTCAGTATTGCTGACATCTTTGTCATCAACATTAGATCCTTTGATCACTGAATTGAGCTCAATTTCGCCTTTGTAGTACCCATCAGCAAACCGCAACATTGACGAGCCAGAATGGTCGTAAGATAAACCCCACATGATGGCATAGGTCCAGCTCTGGCGAGCCTCCTCTATAAGCTTTTTGAGTCCAGCTTGAAAATGATAACTATCTTCAGCTTTAATTGACAAAGGAGATCGAGCATTACCACGTTTAAAATTATGTTTAACTTCATTGAAATGAAGGTCTTGCAGTTCAAGCAATTGGGTTGAAGTAGAATGGTGTGTTGATTCATTGGTAGAAGAGTCTGACTGCTTTGAATGAGAGCCAGAGGAACTGTTTGTTGACTCGGTTGGTGGGAAGATTAAAGGAATGGAATGAGAGCATTGTGGGAGTCTTTCATTGGATTCTGAACTCTCAGTAGACTTGTTTGGTTGGAAGATTGATGATATAGAATGAGAGGACTGAGGAAGAGTCTCACTAGATGCTGATCCACCAGACCCAGAATTGTCAGCGGGGAAGATTAATGGAATGGAATGAGCAGAATGTGACATTCTTATTATCTATGGGCTTGAGAAACTTAGAGAAACAAACAACCAAACACTTTCTTTCAAATGATTGGCTCACGAATATGCTTCCAACATACAAGGTTTTTTAGTCCAATTTTTGGATATAACAATGGTAGAAAAGTTTGATGGAACTCAAGTAAGAGGGACTACTGTTAAAGAGTTTCGAGTCACATGCGGATGGAGTTAGTCTAACAGTCAATTGGTCACATCTCTTCACGCGGGAAAGTCATCAGGTCCATCTTGGGGCCACTCAGTGGGGTCCACACCACTAAAAGGACTAAGGAAGGAGGAGTCCGCGGGATTTGCTATAATATAGGAATATGCCTAATAATTTCTCCACCTATAGTGTTCCCCGTAATTTTATTTTCCTTTTCTGAGTCAACAATGTTTTTTTTTTAAAATAGGGTTTCAACTTATAGCGTCCGCTCTTAATAATAACTCTTTATTATCAGATCAAAATATCAAAAAAATTTGGTGTAGACAAAGATTGAATCTTAGATCTCTTATTCAACTATCAGAGACTTTATCAGTTGAACTAGCTGGAACCCACTGAGTCAACAAATTTATTGAAAATGAAAGGAAAGGAAACCTACCAAATCCACAAAAGATTTATTATCTATATCTATATCTATATATTACTAAAAATTAAAGTGTAGTATTTAATATTACTACGCTTACGTTAAGTCATGTCATCATTTTTTGTTTCTAATTTTTCTTATATATATTTTTTAAAAATTTCTCATTTAAGGTGACTTAAAAACTTCATTATTTAAAAATTAAAATATCTTTTAACCATTATTTTTATTATTAATTTTCCAAAACTCTCCATCTCCTTTACCTCTTCGTCTTTCCACTACTTTCTACCTACTATCATTATTTCTCTATCTTTTTATCTTCCTATATTTTAACACTTCTTATTCTCAACATCTTACTATAAATTTAACATTTTCTTTTTCATTCTATGCATAGTTTTCTCACACAAAAAAATGTTACTTCTCTCTCTCTCTCTCTCTCTCTCTCTCTCTCTCTCTCTCTCTCTCTCTCTCTCTCTCTCTCTCTCTCTCTCTCTCTCTCTCTCTCTGTTTTTCATCAATTCTTTAGGTTGATGAATTTTTGTGTTAATTAGAATTCTACTTTGAGTTGATGTACTTTAGTTTTGTGTTTTAAGTTGTTATCTTTTATATTCTCTTTGATTAAATATTATCCTACTGCATTATACATATAGTATATGATAATATAATGTTATTATATTACATAGAATGACTTGGATAATTTGATACTTATTGATATATATTTTATTTTTACTCTTTTTTTTCTCTCATCTTATTTTATTCAACATTTAAATCTAGTCACATTCTCCAAACTATTAAATTATGCAGCACAAATCAAGAAAATGTTTAGACACAAACCTGTCTTCCTTTACCATATATTGGGGGGAATCAATATATTTGTCTGATAAAGAGTCATATAATTTATAATTTAGATAGGCCCCTTTGAATGTGTCTAGGCCCATAGATTGAGCAATTTATAGACTTTTTTTTAAAAAAAAAATTTTATACAAGATAGAATTCTACTCTAGCCTAATCTAAGTGTATATGTGTGTGAAGCTCCCTCTTGGAGATTTGAACTCCGACTTGCCCCCCACACCCCACAAATACTTATACTTGTGGAGTGACCATCAATATCGCACCAAGGGTGTGCAATTTATAGACTTAAAAGGCTATTAAGAATGAACTTTTTGAATCAAGTCTAAAAAAAATATGAACTACTATATATCATTTAGATAAAAACGTTTATTATAGATGCATTAATATATTTTTTTTTTTTTGCCACAAATTTAAATCACGCAAACTTAATAATTTTATATTATGTGTTAGCATCATCTCTGCTTCTTCTTCTTCTCAAAAATATTATGTATCATCTTAAAAAGATGCCAACAATATTGATCTTATGGGAAAAGTTGCATAAATTATTGAGAAAAAAAATGTTTTGTATTACAATCTATTAAAAATGTTTTTTTAAATATTTAAATATTTTTATTTTTCATATCACTAACGTGTTTTACAACTATCACATGTGTTAACTTAAGTCTTAATATTCTTAAGTTGTTTAGACAAAAAAAAAAAAAAAAAGTTGTCACAAAAGAGGAGTTCATGTAAAATTTTTAGCAAAATGAAATATTTGTTTAGCAAGGCCACCAAACTTGATAATTTGCAAATGATTGAATCACTTGCAACAATATTTACATAGTTATATAGTTCCAAGATTCATCTTGAGTAGTTTTAACTTTTCATATAACTTTACCTTTACATATTCATCTATTTTAATTTAGATTTTAAAAAATACTTTAATTTATATATTTATAGGTAAATAATGAAATAATGATTCATGAATAATCAAAAAAAATTATCTATGCATATTTATGTTGTGTGGTTGTAACTTTATATATAATTTTACATTTATATATTCATCTACTTTAATTTAAATGTTTATAACTTAATAATGAAATCTATACACAAGGTAATTAAAATAATCATATTTCTACAATTCAAAAAGTCACAATTTCTTTTTTCAAAAAAATGTCTTTTACATTTTCTTGGAATTAGTGCAAGTAAGACATATATTTTACCAGACTATCCTTTAGTTTCGTCTTTACGTAAACCTAAGGATGTAAGGGTATTTTGAAAAAAAAAAATCCGATCCAAATAGAGAAAGCCCATTAAATATAGTATAAATAAAGAGAAAAATTAACGAATGCCCTAAACGTATTTGTTAAAGAACCATTTATAAGAAAATTTTTAAGGGAAAAGAAAAAAAAATTAATATTTTGACAGCTTTTTCAATTTTTCATAAAAGTGACATAAAAACTTTCCCTAAATGATTTTTTTTATATAAAAAATAAAAATTCTACTCTAACTTAATCTAAGTGTATGTGTGTGTAAGTCTCCCTCCTGAAGACTTAAAGTCTAGTCCTTATCCCTCACACTTATAAGCATTTTTGCCTGTGTAGTGACCATCACACAAAAAATGTGTGGTGATCCTAAATAATTTATTAACCATTACCCAAGAATACTGATTATGACTCATATTAAATAATCTCTGCTTAACCATTGGTAATAACTAATAAATATTTTCCCTTTCACCAATAAAACATTTCCCAATATTATTCAACAACAGTCTGCTTCTATTTGCCATATAGGTCGTTGAAACCTGAGAGTCTGAAAGGAAAGGAGATAAAAAAGAATGATATGAGAAGAGGACCACATACTGACCTGACCACACTAATAAATGATCAGTCGGTAGAGCGATTAGGTACAGAATTTGCTGGAGTTTGGTCCGATATCATATTGCATTCAATTGAAAATATAAATGAATGGGGGCCCTGAGTAAGTGAGTATGGTAGAATAGAGTCATTGGCTTATGTTTATGTCAGTCTTGCAACTGTATTCAAAACTGTACCTTTCCTTTTTATTTTATTAACAAAATTAATCAATTTAGGAGCAAATTTTAATGACCCCTCATAATTTTTCGAAATCCTCTCTCTCCCTTTTATTTTTTTTAACAAAACTTTATTTTTTTAGTAAATATATTGAAATTTCACCTTATAACAACAAGAGACTTTACTTGTTAAATAGTAATAGCATTCTCATATAGTTTCTATAAAAATAAAAAAAAATTTATTTTATCATTTCAAAAACTATTTTATCATTTATACCATACTATTTTACAACATACCCAACATCTCAACTTTTTCTTTCCTATACAATACATTAAAAAATATATATTTATCCAATAAAATATATAACCCAAAAGTGATTGAAAGAGAGAGAGAGAAAAGTGATTAAGGGAGAGAGAGAGAGAGGAGAAATTAATAAAATATGGAGTTTAAGTTTTATAAGTGGCTATAGTACCGTTTTATATGTAAGTCAGTACTGTAGTACTATTGCCAATTTTTTTGCAATTAGTAGTGTGGATAAAACATATCGTTTGCACTTTGATGGTAATATATCTCCACATATGCAATATAGAAGTGCATGCTCTAATGACAATGTTTTCCAGTGTAATTTTAATAAAAAAAATATTGTTCCCCCCAAGGCCGGCTGAACCTATAGGCCATTTAGGCCACCACCAAGGGTACTGGAGGGCTCTAATAGTATTAATATATTATATTAGGTTACTTCCTCATTTGAAAAATAATAATAATTAAGGCCTGCCCAAATTATTTAAGGCTTTTTATTGAAAATTGAGAAGGAAATAAGTTACTTTTTAACCGTTCTCTCGAAGTAAAAAAGTTGAAATAACATGAAGTCCGATCAAATCACCAAATTTTTAACTTCCTTAGGAAAAAAAAAAATCATCAAGTCTAACTGTCCTCCATATTAAACCTTTGTAGCACAAGTTCATTAAGAAAACCCACATTTATTACTTGAGAGAGAGAGAGAGAGAGAGAGAGAGAGTAATGAGATTATTTCGATATACAAATAACAAAAGGCAGAAAAAAGATTTAAAAAAATGTAAAAAAAAAAAAAAAAGATAAAATAGACAAGTAACAAAAGGCAGAAAAAAAAAAAAAAAAAAAAACTCTTTTTAGTTGGCTAACCCATCAATTGGTGTAGGCAATAGGCTTGGAGCGTTCACTCCCCTCCTTTGATTCTCAAATTTTCATTTCAGGTTCAATTATTATTTTCTCCTCTTTGCCTCTTTTATCTTCTTTAGTTTTCTTCATGGAATCATGTTTGCTGACTGCTGGGTTTCCCATTTCCCTTTTTGGCTTCTCTTTTGTTGTAGACTTTTTACTCTTAATTGTCTTTACTCTTGAATGCTGATTTTCTTTAGTATTTTCTAGAAGACTATGGAATGAAACCCACTTAAAGCATGGATCCTAGTCCTACACGCATTTTACTATTTTTTTGTTTTTTTAATCAAGTTTAGTAGATATGGATGGATAGTGGCTAATCATAGCGTTCTTTTGGGAGTAGCTTATTTAGTTTTTTGCTGAAAGTATGTTAAATTATACTTATACCTTATAAAACTTTGAAAAAGTAGGAAAAAACAAGAAATAATGAGGTTTAAAAAAGCTCTACAAAAACGCTAAAAACTATAAGTTGAGCTTATAAGTTAAATGCCAAACTCGCCCTTAGTGGATCAGGTTTAGTCCTACATGTTTTGCTTAAAAAAAAAAGGGTTTACTCCTATAGTCCTACACAGCACGTGCTAATTCCTAATTCGACTTGCCATTTAATTTTAATATTTTAATAATTTTTATCTTACTTCTTTTTATTAATAATAAATAAGCTATTAATAATAGTCAAATAAAAAAAGTATTGATAATAAAATTATAAATTTAGAGTAATTTACTTTGTATTAATATTAATTTATATTTATTTATGCAGGTTTAAAGTGTAAAGTGGACTAAATGGTTCTAACAAAAAGCATAACCAAAAAAAATTAGTGAATACGAAGTAGGCCTCTCATATGTGGTGTCTCTTTTTTTTTTTTTCTTTTTTTATTTTTTCTAGTGAAAAGGATATGTATTAACAAAACTAACAAACCTCTAAACCAGAGGCTACGTCACGGAAATAACAAGTACCAGTAGAATCTAAATTTAAAAGAAAAGCTACATCAGATGGGGGATCAATGAAAATGGTAAAATCCCGCTTCAGAGTGACTCCCCTACACGCTAAGGCATCAACACATTTGTTTACCTCTTTGTAGCAGTGTTGAATACGGACCAAAGGAATCTCCTTCAGCCCTTCTCTACAATCAGCAACCAAGACACTAATACCATTCGGGGTTTTCACATCTTTCTTCAAAAGATCAATGACCAATTTTGCATCAAGTTCAATCACAAGCGCTGGGACTTTGAGGGAGATACAGAGCCAGATGCCATCTCTTAATGCCCATAGCTCCGCTGCAACACTTGTAGCGCAACCAATAGCTCTTGCGTAGCCTTTCACCCACTCCGCATTTTCATTACGAATTAGCCCACCTCCTCCAGCCAGCCCGGGGTTTCCCATAAACGAGCCATCCGAGTTTAACTTCAATCAATTGATTGGAGGGGGCAGCCACCTAACCTGAATTCTTGTTCGAGTTTTCATGTGTTTCACAGCAATTCCAAGTAAGAGTTTCTCTGTGTCTCCCGTTTATCTAGCAGATATCCTACACATCAATCGGTCAATGTTCCCTAATCCATTGGTATATGATGATTTGACACCAGATGAAGATTTACTTCGGGATACTCTTGGACGAAACTTGGAATTCTCCCAAAATGGGAATTTAATCAGTGTTTCCTCCCTATCTTCGGAATTAAGGGTGCTTACAATAATCATGTTCCACAATCTCTATCCTTTATCCAGCACCGGGTACGTGAATATCGGGAGAGCTTTATTCCTTCATGATCTGATAATTGATGAAGAGATTGATATTTGCACTCATATCTTTCATATTTTGTGCAAAATTGCTGTAGAAACTAAATTAAGGATTTGCATTCCTTTTTGATATCTCATCTCAAGAATACTAAAACTCAAAGGCATTCATCCATCGGTAGATGAGTCTCCCTATGATGAGAAGTTAGACAAAATTTTGGCATCCGTCCACAGCATAAGTACCAAGATGTCCAGACTTGCCTCTCTCCTACACCATCATAACATCCATTGTGATACGAGGTTCACTTCTCTCCAAACTCAATTGGATCAGATTCAAAAACAGTTAGAAGAAAATGAGGACTAGCTATTCCATGACAAAAAGGGGGAGATGATGATGATAGGGGGAGTCTTAATCAAAGGGGGAGTATTGAAGTTGAAGAACGGGAGAATGAACAGGACTATGTTTATGTGACTATGTTTATGTTGCTATGTGTTTGTTGTGTTTTCTGCATTATCTTTTGTTTTGTACCTTAGTTTTGTAGCTCAGTACTTTTAGTTAATGTTATGCATTTCTTTTAGTATATCACTCTTGTACCCTTGTTGAATTTTATATCCTTGATGCAATTACCTTGTGTTGTTATATTGATTAAGTGTTGGACATGCAAATGATTCTTTGAATTGAGCTTATAAGATTGCATGTCCGGATGTTCATTCCTTGAGAGAATGATCATTGTAGTTAGGAAAGGACCAATTGATATTGGTTGATGCTATGAGCTATAGCGGAATCAGGTAAACTAGAGAAGACAAAAGTTCAGCGTAACCTCGTTGGAGCAAAAAACTTGGAGGGCTTAAGTACACTGGATATATTAGGCTTAGAGGGTCTTCTGCTGTTCATGTATCCCAACTTCATTCTCTAGCGGATTATTGACCGCTTGGAGAGCGGCGAAGAGGTTTTACGCCGAGGACTTTGGTTTCCTCTTCGATAACACATTGTTGTGTTGTTTTTGTGTTTGCATCTCTCTTCCCTTAATCTTTACCTTTTAATTACTGTTGTGGTTGTGATTAATTTTGGTTTAGATTAGTTTACCAATTTTGATTTAGCTTATTTTCATATTCCGCACATACATTATTTGATAATAAGCTTGTGTTGGTAATTTGTAAATTAGGGATCTAAATATTCATAGGTGTTTTACACACTTTTTGAACATTTAGATATTTTATCTAGTGTCCTGAACGGTAACAAACAAACAACCAAAATCGTTTCATACCCAAGCTACAAGCCCGAAAGACCACATGACAAATATGTAGACAAATGTGTAATATACATAAACACTGTAGCCATAATTCAACATTTTTAGTCGTTGTGAGTCTCCTATATTGGCATTCACACTGTCACACATAATAACATTCACCTTACCTTTCGTGTAAGAACTTGGGAGTAAATGTTGAATCTAGCTTGCTGAAAATTCTTGCGCTAGTTGCTGCTGTACTTTAAAACAGGATGATATAATAAGTCAAATACTCCACCTCTTGTCAGCTTCCTCAAGCAAAGGAGGGCTTTTATTTATAGAAGGAGCAGGAAAGGGTAATTGATCATTAGACAGAGAAAATTGGTGCAAGTCATCACCAACATAAGAACCATTTGGTTCATATTCATTTAAATCAAAGGTTCTGTCTGGAAATGATTGAAAGCCTGGAACATCCTCTTTATTATAAGAATTTCCAGGCCAATCTTGAGGAAATTGAAGTTGCATTGATTCAGCTGTAGGAGAAAGTTGATTATTACCTTTCATTGGAAATAAAAGCCGGGAAATTTTAGCTTTGTCTTGATAACCGGCTAGGTGATGTGGTCGTGAAAAAAAGGAAAATTTCTCAGCACTTGTCTCAGTGTTTGTTACATTCATGTAACTCAAATCAGAATCAGAACTCGATCTAAATGAAGGGAAATATGATTGTGTAGTCGAAGGAGGTATAGAATATTTAGGATTGTTATCATCACTAAATAAACTATCAGAATCAGATCTTGCTGCCGGGAAGATTGACTCTATTGAGGGATAAAAATTTGGAACAGTTTTGCTTATGACTAAATTATTAGGCTGAGACTGCTTGGTTTTAGAGAGGAAGACACCCAAAGAAGATGAAAAATTTGTAGTTCTTTTATCATTTTCGGAACTGTTTGTTTCGGACTTTGTTGGTGGGAAGATTGATGGTATAAGAGAAGAGAAACGCTGATATGTTTCGTTAGAAGCTGAACTACCAGACCGAGAATTGGCTGCTGGGAATAATGAATGCACCGGCGGAGCTGAATGTGGAACTCTTTCTGGACTATGTGGACTACCAGAAGGAGACTTGGCTGGTGGGAATAAGGAGGATATGCAAAGAGAAAAGTGTGGAACTCTTTCTCCACTAGCTAAACTACCTGACTGAGACTTGCTTGGTGGAGCAATTGTTTCCATCAAATATTTGACTGTTTGAATGTTGAAGAGTGTGCTTTATTGAAATTGTGTCACCATGAAGCTCATCAAGTTCTTAACTTATTTTCTTGCACTCCAATTCTCCTCCATATAAGAGGAACCATGATAGCCAATTTGTTTTCAAATCTGAAACAAAAATGTTAACTTATTTGAATATTAATGTTCTACTTGAGGTTTTGAAAGGATCCTTTGGAAGATGAACTATTTGTAATCACACCTAACTGTCCAAACGCTTCACAAGTTAGTTGATCTGATAGGAAGCTTCCTTGTCAATTGTCATCAAACAAAAAAACAAAAAAAAATAGGAAGCTTCCTTAATATAACATGGTAAGTTACCTTGTATTATCGTTATTATTATTAGTATTATTTATTTTAACCTTGCAATCTTTTTTTTTTTTTTGGGATAAGAATAATACTTTAACCTTGTAATTGACGCGTTTGTACATTTTTTAATTTAGAAGAACTAAAATAATTTCACTAGAATTCTGTCATTGAATATTGAATCTGTCTAAGAAAGGAAAGGTTCTAGAAAGAGCGTCCAAGAACTTCTTAAAACTCAAGTTCTTGTTTAAGGGTTTGGTAGAGAGAAAGTTCGGAAGGATTTCGAAGTAACCTCTGTGCAACTTCTAAATTTTGAAGAAAAGAGGATGGAATATAAAGCCATGTATAAAACGACAAAGACTTTAGATTTTCTTTTTCTTTTTTTTCTTTTCTTGAAGTTTTGTTTAGAAACAATGTATGACTCCCATGGGACTAGGGGTGAGGGTTATATTTTTCGTTCTTATTCTAGTCACAATTGTGGGTTAGTTGACTACAAGAATAATTAGGAATAACAGAAATTGAACTCTCTAAAAAAAAGGAAAAACAGAAATTGATTTCTTGGGCAAACTTGCTTGACCAAGTTTCTGGTGAATTTTTCTATGTAACAAAAATGCAAATTCTGACTGCTTTGGTCATAATCGAGATTCATGTTTCAGCACTTTGAACTCTTTTGTTCTGAACTTGATACAATTACAATTGAAATGAAAATAAAATAAAATATGCAATTACCATTGAAAATTTTTTGACACAGAATTTTGCTAACACAAAATATATTGACAGAAATAATGGACAACTAGGAGCGATGTGAAAAAGGAGAAATGAGAAAGGAGAAAGGTGTGTAAGGATGTGATGATATTATGCTTCTTCTTAACAAAGTCTGTATGTCCTGTCCCTTATATTTGGGGTCTTCCTAATTTCTATGTTTATATAATGTTTTAAGAGTCACCATATGACCTGTTGGCTAGTGAGGAAGATTAATTATAGCTGCTGGATATTAACACAGATTTGCTTTGAGCGATGAACTCTCTCAAACTGTTTAGGACAACAAGTATTAAATGGTGATTGACTCTAATCTACCTTTCAGCAATAAAAATAAAAAATAATGGTGATTGACTATAATAATCTGTATTATTAGAAAGTAGGATTGTGTTTGGGTTTGCTCAGCAGACATGTGAAATTCCTAAGGCTTCATGGGCATTACAAGTTGCACCCACCAAGGATTCATGGGTCTCACAAATTTTCCAAGCCCATTTGAAAGAATTTCATGGAGCCCAAATTCAGTGTGAAATGTTTCTTTGCCCTCCAATCCACTTCTCCTACTTTTTCCTTCTTAATTGTTTCAAATTTTTTACACGGGCTTGGTCCACATTGTGAATGGATAAAAGAGGTAGCTTGGATCTAGCCCAATTGAGGATCCTTAATTACCTTATGTGTGATTTTGTGAGCCCAGATTTGTCAGGCTTGTGAGGGCTCTTGTTGATGTTGGGCCATCAGTGAGTGAATTTTTTTGGGCCTTTGGTCCCTTCTAAATTCTAATTTGTTGTGAAATTACCCTTAACACTATTAATTCACTATTCACATGTCCTTGCTGTTGCGATAATAATTGATTCATCATACTTTTTTTTTTTAATGCTGAATTGATTCTTGAATCAATTTGCTTTTTATCCTAAAATGGAATAAGAGAAAGTGTGCTTTTGATGTTGAACATATACTAGCTTTGGCTTAATGAGTAAAATCGGCATAAATTGGAATTTAATTTTTATTTGAGGAATGGGATTCTAAAAATTGCGGAATCTGATACTTGACCAAGACTTCGGTGTAATTGGAATCCATAGAATTGTTGGAAAGTTTTGAGTAGACATTGCATTCCTTTTGCAGTCGTATAAAACACAAACAGTCACACTATTTCATACCAAACAGTCACAAACAGTCACACTATTGCATTCCTTATACTCTCTTTTCTATTTCAAATGCTCGGCAATATTTTTGGGAAATCTCAGCAGAGTAAATCCACTTTTGAGTTTGCTTGCAAAAGGCCGTTTAGTTGGAGGTAAACAGGAGAGATGGAAAATAGAAGAGAGAAAATGACTTTTGGAATTGTTTGATAAAAGTGGAAAATAAGAAGGATTTTAGTGAGACCTATGCATTTTCTTTATGAGCTCCCCAAAAAAAAAAAATCTCTTTGAATTAGAGTGTTTTTAGAAGAGAAAATGGGAAGGAGAGAGGTAGATGAGATATTAGCAAATATACCCCTCCTCCACTGTGTTTGTGTCAGACGGTATACATTGTGTTCCTTCCTTTTCCTTTATTCTTTTAATCAATGGTTTTTGTGTTTTCTTTTGTTTATCAAACAATAACTTTTTTTCCACCCCCGTCAACATGTTTTCTTTCTTTTAGCAAAGAGAGGCTCTATTTTTTTTAATCATTCCTGGACGTTGGTTTTTGTGTTTAATCAAGTCTCAGTTAATGATGGCCAGCTCCTCTATAATTGTCATATAGAAATAACATAATATAATGTAATGTAATAAAAAATAAATAAAAATTATTTTTTATATTATGTTATAGAGGTATAAGAGTAAATTTATATAAATTACATTTTTCATCCCCCACTTTTCTCCTAATCAAACATAAAAGTTTTTCATCCCTCCACTTTTCCATCTCTCTAACCAAACACACATGAAGAAAAACTATATTTTTTTTATCCTCTCACTTTTCCATCATTTATTATGATTTTAGTGTCTCACATGAATTAAGTGTAAACTTAACCATATATTTATAAGTGTTTGGGCATCCTCCCCTTGCAAGTAGGTTTTCAAGGGTGAGTTCTACCCATAGATTTTTAAGATTTGGTATAAGAGTTAACTACCATGTCAAGTAATTAGATGTAACTCATTAAGCATGAGATCAAATGAGTTGTGGTTTTGTGGTAGGATCTTGGACGGGGTGACCTAGAGGCTAGATTAAAATAACTAATAGGTGAGTGAGCTACCAAAAAGTGAAAGGGCTACCATCAGGTCAATGTGGTTAGAATGAACCATTGTGGATGTTAGCTACAAAGCATGGTAGTATGTTATGATCTTAGTATTCCACATAGATTAAGTATAAGATTAATCATGTGTTTATAAGCTCTTGGGCACCCTTGCATGTCAATTTTCAAGGATGAGTTCTACCTATGAGTTTGTAACATCATCCCATAATTTTCTATCCTCTCAAGTGTGCATTTTTATTCATAATAATTCCTTCTATAAATGCAGCTATGTCAACAGAGAAACTATCACAATTTGTTGGCATTTTTATTTTTCTGTATGTGTTTGCTTCAAAGCTCGACTCATAGTCTCTTGAGATCCAAAACCTAGATCCAATGCCCTGAATTCCAACAATGAAAATGTTTTAACTCCAAGAGGGAAGTTTGTGAAATTCTCAAATTCTCTCCAATTTTTAGCTAGATGTCAAATAAGTGGAATTTATTTAATTTTGTCTGGTTAATATGAATTTTTTAAATACCACGTGTCTTACATCAGGGTTAAAATTGAAAAAAATTAGAGAATTTAAGAAAGATGGATCCTTTCAAACTTTGTGTAGCTTAAGGGTTTCCAAAGATCAAACATGACAACCTAGCCATTGAGTTCTTTGACTCAGGAGACCAAGGCTACTTGACTCCAAGGAACCTTACTAAACTAAGGAACCTTGTTAATTTAATCATTTTTTTCTAATATATATGTCCAGTTTAGAGTTCATTGTAACCAGGGTCAGCTTGATGCATATGGAGGCCTTAGGTGAAAATTGAATTGAGATATTTTATATATTTAAATATGGCTTTAAAAAAAAAATAAGTATTATTTAAACTCTATTATCTTATTTTAGATGCAAAATTACTAATTAACTACATGAGTTTTTTTTTTTATAAAGCTTATAGACACAAAAATTTGACAAACTTTTCACACCAATTGATGTGGTAGCTTGATAGTGGTAACTGGTAAGTAAAAATGTGATGTTAATGGTGAACTTAAATGAAAGCTAATAAAATTTTTCCATAGTAAAAGTTTGTCAACTCAATTGTTGTAAAATGTTTTGTGTATTGTTTTTTTTTTTTTTAAAGGCTATATTCATAATATTTTCACAACAAATCCTAAGTGTTAAGCTGTTATTAGTTCCAATTTGAATCCACAACTAAAATTACTTTTTTACCCCATCAATAAAAGCCAGTAACAACCGGACTTTTAAGATTTGTAGTGAAAAATGTTACGAACATAATTTTTTTTTTTCATTTGATAAAAAATATTATTTTATTTATTAGCTGATATTTGGGTTTAATTAATACTATTACAATAGAAAAAAAAATTATTGATTAAAATTTGGGGACTTTTTTTTTTTTTTTTTACTCAGGGGTCTTAGGCGATCGTCTTCTTCGCCTATAGCACATAGCTAGCCCTAATTGTGACAAAATTGAGAATACCATTGGAAACATAGATGGTCAAGCTGAATCATATAATTCTCGTGTCCTCTCCTTCTCTTTTATGTTCACACTTCTTCTCTTCATTCTCTACAATAGTTTCTCTTTAATTTCATCATTAAATAAAGTTCACTTTCGTTGTTTTACATGTACTTTAGTTGGCTTGATGATTACAACTGGAATAAAGTGGAGTTCGATTTTTATTTAGTGAATGACATTCAAAAATTTGCTGAAGTTGGTGCTCCACGGTGTGTAGAAATTTGGATCGATTCTCTGTTTTTTAGGAATGAACGGTTTGGATAGATATTCCTTAATTTCCTTTTACGATAATATAAACCACAAACTGTCACACTCTAGTCCATAACCATACCAACCATTTCTCTCGTTTCTTAGCTACCTCAAGCCCTTTTTACTCTCTTTTCTGCCTCAAAAGCTCAGCAATATTTTTGGAAAATTTCGGGTGAGTCCACAACTTGACTTCAATTGTAGTTCAACTAGCACTTTATGATAATTTTAATGCAGATGTCAACGATTTAAACCCCCTTCCTGATTGCCGTAACTATCAAATTATTAAAAACCTAAGTCTCCATTTTTAATTATATGTAGTTCATTCCTCATATGCAGCTATGACGACAGAGCAAAAGGAACAATTAGTAGATATTGTTGTGCAACCAAGTCTGCCAACCTCAGATCATATTCCGCAGGATGAATTTCCCACATCCCAGACAGATTTGGAACTTGACAGTAATTCTTTCTCCTTTGTCTCAATATAAATTTCATCCAACATGTACTTTTCCCCCCTTTGTTTCTTGGGCTGAAAATGTAATGTTTTGGTTAAACTATGAGTGAGGGAACGAGCAAGGCAATAGCTTAGAACCCAACTGAAGACACAAGAACAAAGAAAAAAAAAAAAACGTCTTAAGTTGCAATATTATGTGTAATTTTTTAAAACCTCACCTTTTTTTTTCTTTTTTTTTTTCTTCTTCACTCTTTCAAAGTATGAATATATTTTAGCACACTTTCAGTATTAAGTTCTCAGCAAAAAGTTAAATAAACTATTTCTAAATAGACAACCCAAACACAACAACAACAACAAATTCAACAATAGTAATATTTATAATAATCATAAAAATAAATTCCATACAAATTCGGTTTTATAATGAAGTTCCATTCAAACAGGAAAATACACAATCTATAAACGATGAAATAAACTGTAAATGATTTTCTTTGTTTTGATAAGGGTTATAAACATTCAAGTGTTAATGAAGAATTCAATTATATAACAATTAGAATTCTTTTAGTTTCAATTATATATTTAAAATTTAGATTTATATCAAATAAAAATGATATTGATCTATATGGATTAAACAGATTTTCCAATTCCCAAAACTTTGAGGATTGCCTCTATTGGTACGTATGGATTCATTTCATGGTTTAGAGTAGACGAAACTTACAAAATAATATCATGTTATTAAGAATTTGTTATATTGACACCCTTTTCTAAAATAAACAGGTTCGTATAGTGTTTTTTAAATGATTCTCAATATATATACTATAACCTTACTCAATATCTTTTTATTGGAGGTGAATTTTGACAAATTCACTATTGAATTACACATTTTTCTTATATCTCCATACTTACAAAATTTCTAAAAAATTAAAGATCAATAATTATGTTATCAATAAATTGTTGGAGGTCGAATTCCAAACATTTCTCTCGAGTATACCCATTACCAAAAATGGAAGTCACACTGCGAGTAGCTAAAAGAAAGCTAGAAGAGCTTAAACTTTTTTTTTAGTTCCACTGAGAAACTCGAGTCTTATAAAAGTCGCCACTCTACGAGGAAAGTTCTCATAGAAAATTATGCATAAAATATAAGCTTATAAATCATATAGTAAATAACATCCGATTGATATAAAATTTGATATGTGTATTACGAGCATAAAGAATATGCAATTTAACGGCTAGATTTTCAAAATATGTAGTAATATTTATATTATTGAGTAAGGTTGTAGTTTAAGACTACAACTAATTTTATAGTTAAATTTTGTCATATATATATATATATATATAGTGTTAATTTCCAAATAAATTTATATGAAATGATATTGATTTATGTGATTTATATGGATTAAACGGAAAACACCAATTGTAAATACTTTAATCTCTAATATCTTTAAAATTCTGCAGGGAAAAAAAGAGATGACTGCCGGGCCTTGTGTCTAGCTGCACTTAAGGGTGAGTGGGAAATTGCAAGAAGCTTCTTGGATAACGATCGTGGCATGCTTCATGCTAGATTAACAAAAGGACAGGACACAGTGATTCACATAGCCGTTACTGCCAAGAACAAAAATTTTATAAAAGCACTGGTGGAATATGTGACTGTGGAAGAACTCGCTATTGAAAATATAAATAAAGACACAGGCCTTAGTATTGCTGCTGTATCTGGAGAGGTTGAGATTGCAGAGTTAATGATAGCGAAAAATAATACACTCACAATGATCCGTGGTAGTAAAAAATTGATACCGTTTGGCATGGCAGCTGAAGCTGGACACAATGAAATGGCAGAATATCTCTACTCAAAAACTGAATTTGATCGGCTAGATTGTTGTGAACGCATTAAGCTATTTTTTATCATCCTTTACAGCGATCTGTACGGTATGATACATTCCTTCCTTCGTGCTCCCAAATTTGACTTTACAAATTACAGTTCTGATAAACATGCTACGTACTTTCTATCTTGCTTTTGTATTAGACAGTAATTTTTAGCATAGAATATCCCAATATTTTCTGGAACTTTTAGAATTTGTTTTTTTAGATACAATCTATGTTAGAATGAATTGCCAATCCCAGATTTGCTTCCAATCAGGGTGAAACCAGAAATTTTTGTTTGGAGAAGCTAAGTTACAATATTAATATATTTATCAAGACAATCCCACACACACATATATACCCATGTTTTTTTATTATATACACACACTTTTTTATTTGACAAGTTATATATATACAAAAAAAAAAAAAAAAAAAAAACTTAGTATATTCAATCAAAATTATGTTTGATGAGCATCTTTCTTAAAATAAAATTCATTTTTATCATTTTTATAGTGAAATTCTTAAAATATTTTTATTTTTAATACAAATTATCAAATTTTATACGAAAGCAAGTAAAAATTTTTCAAAAACATGAATGATTGAAAGCTTGGAAGAAGAAGTTACCCACTCTTATTTTTGTAAACTAAATTTTGAAAATATTAAAATAATTATATAGATATATATATATTTTTTAAAATTCACCCCCCCCCCCCCACCATTACACATAGCTACGCCCCTGCTTCCAATGACAAATTAACTACGTTTGCAGTAACTCATATACTAAATTTCAAAAATGATACTATGATCTTCGTTGAAGTCTTCAAGTTTGGATAAGTTCCTTGCTGCCTCTCTGTGTGTGGGAAGTAAATGTAGGAGGTAAAGTGTAATTGTTTTAAAAATTTAATACCTGTTAATGTGGCAAATTGTTAATGGTAAATAAAAAAGTTATGTCAATAATGGACCCAGATGAACACCTGTAAAAGCTTGCTAACTCAACAGATGTAACAAATGTAATCAAATTTTTTTTTTTTTTTTGTGTATTACTCCTACAAACAATCAAAGTTTCTGACTATATTGAAATTAATTTTCCATTTATAGATATAGCATTGGATATACTGAAAAAATATCCAACAATGGCTTATGAACGAGACGAGAATAATGATGGGAAAACAGCTTTGCATGTGCTGGCTCAAAAGGCCCCAGACATTTCAAGCAGCAGTTGGCTAAGGCTCAAGGCAAAAGACACCAGCTTAAGTACTTTTTTCTAAACCCGGTCTCACAATAGATAAGTGTTCATTTAGATTGCAGCTTTTTATTGATGGTTTATTTGTTTAAAGTTGGCTGAAGTATAATTGTACTTAAAAAAAAGTGAGAGTTTAAAAAGCTATATATAAGCCATTAGGCTTAAAAAAAAAAAAAAAAAAAAAAGAGTAATACCAAATAATCATTAGTGTTTAGTATACCGTACTATAATATGTTCCCAAGACAACAAAACAATTTTTACTAGTTAATGTTATATTGTTTTTATTTATACAAATTGCAATTTTCATTAACATTTGAACAAGTTTGTGGAAGAACCTGCTTATATGAATGATATCTATAATTAAATGCTTTCATTATATGAATAACAAGTATGTTGCTTCCTGTTTCTCTTATATAGAGATCATTTTTTCCCCTGATTGATACTTTAATTTCCTACTTCTAGAGTTCCAAGGCTTCTATAAGGAAGGATCAATGCCAATATCGGCTCGTAAATTTCTTGAAATGATTTGGAAGCAAGTTCTGGAGCGATCAGATAAGGACATTTCAAACCTAATACGGAGGCCTTCAGGAGTACTTTTTGACGCTGCAATGTCAGGAAATGTTGAGTTTTTAGCTTTGCTTCTTTGCAAGTATCCTGATCTTTTATGGGAAGTTAATGAAAAAAAGCAAAGCGTATTTCATGTTGCTGTTTTGCATCGTCAAGTACACGTGTTCAATCTAATAGAAAACATAGCAGCAGTTAAGGATTACATAGTAGGAAATATTGATGATGACAAAAACAACATGCTGCACTTAGCTGGAGTTTTGCCACAAGTGGAAAAACTCGGTGCCCCACGAGCAAACCTTCAGATGCAACGAGAGATATTGTGGTTTAAGGTATTCCGTACCACTAGATCTTCTTCTTCCTTTTCCAAACATTATAGATATCATTTTCAATTTACCATAACATGTGGAAGTTTAAGTTCTTATTTTTTGAATTTAACAGTATAGAAAGTGTCATGTCATGTAAACTTTTAAATGATACAACACTGAATGCATTTTTAATTTTTTATAATTATATTTGAACTATAAAATAGATCCATTTTAAATGGGAAATGTCTTTATATTATTTAGAACTTTCATCTTAGATATGTTATGTAATATTCATTTTCCTGTGTTAATATAATTACCTACGTAACTTTTCACAATGTGTAATCATTCTAGGCAGTGGAAAAGATTTCCCGACCTTTTCATATATCTATGAAAAATTCAGAGGGAATGACACCCCGAGAAGTATTCAATAAGACACATAGAGGATTACTTAAAGTAGGTGGAGAAGAAATGAAGGCGACAGCCAATTCATGTATGCTTGTAGCAACACTGATTTCTACAGTGGTCTTCGCTGCAGCTCTCACTGTTCCTGGTGCCAGCAATAAGATATCAAATACTCCATTTTTTAGCAAAGAGCAGTGGTTTATGATTTTTATCCTTTCAAATGCAGTTTCACTCTTCACCTCTGCAGCATCAATAGTGTTGTTACTGTCCATTCTCACTTCAAGCTATGCACAAAATGAGTTTGTGTATTCATTGCATGCAATATTGATGTTCGGGCTCACAACACTCTTCATCTCTATTACGACCATGGTATTAGCCTTTATTGCTGCCATCTTTTTTATCTTTAACTACAAGTTGGAATGGGTTCCATATGCCATTGCTTCACTTGCCTGTGCTCCCGTGATTTTGTTTCTTGTGTTACATTCTAATCTTTGGGCTGATTTGATCCGCTCATACTACTGGTCCAAGTTTTTATTCCAGCCAAGCAAATACCGAATTTTCGAGTAAGAATTTTGAATTTTAAGGGTACTTATAGTACTAATCAGTATATTTTGTGATCCCCAATTGTATCATTCCATTAGTTGTGTAATCTTGTATTGAGCAATATGCATGGACTACGTTAATTTCTTTCCTCAATCAATGCTTATCATCGTTAGTTGTTGCTCAATGTGAAATATAAAACCGCATAGCAAATAATAAAATAATTCCTAAAATTCTAAAATTTAAAAAAAATTATCGAATAGTAAGAACGACAAAATTAACCTCTGTATTTTGTTCCGAATCATACAAAACTCATCCAGGATTTTTCAGTTGGAAATTAAAATCTTCTAGGCCAAATAAAAAGATATTTCTAATACTTCAATAACTTGATCCAGTCCTAAAAAATATATCATTGAAGGGCATAACTTGAAATTACCTTTGGCCTTCAACAAATTTTGCAAATTGCAATTGCCACAAATTGAGTTTGATACCAGAACAAAAACTAGAGGGTTTATCATTAAAGGTTAAATAGTGATTTAAATGGGGCTAACTAATAAATTTTAAAATATTGAAATCCTAATATAAAATTATTTAACTCTTCAGATCAACTTCCTTTGGAGTTGCACGTTTAACCAAAAAAAAGGAGATGTAAACAAACATAAAGAAGAGATTAACCCTTTAAACTTTAAAGCAATGGCAGAGCCAAGAATATTTGACTTCATAAGGAGGGGTTGGGGGGCAATTGCCCCCCTCGAACAAGGCTTGTGTAGAATGAGTGTGATGGAGAAATTGAATGGACATATCCACGATACAAAATGTTGAGATTACTCGAGCAAGCCTTAATTAAGTAAGGGCATGTGAGAGTTGAAGTGGGTACGAACAAGCTTAGTTGGGTGCTCACAGGATGTACGCTTGTCAGCGTCTCAAATGAGCCCATAAAGCTTGTTGTAGCAAGGTCTGTTACGCTCGAGCTAGATCGTTACAGAAATTGTGGATTCTGGAGAATTTTACTGAAAATTGAGGGAACAATTTTTTGTCTCTAACGACTAGTACAAATTTTATAGTTAATAAAAGCAACTTTCCAAAAGAGTCTTGACAATGGTCATTCTTCATTGCCTATATATATATATATGTGTGTGTGTGTTAGTTTTAGATCCCTGTAAACTAGATTGTTTAACCTAATTAATTAACTATGTAAATACTTAGTTTTATTATTCAGATCTAGGTTAAAACAATAAAATCATCATGTAAAGCAATGAAAAATAAAGAATACAATGACATTATCACCAGGAAAACTAAACTGGTAAAAAACCTGGGGAGGATTTAACCTAACTATCTTCAAGGTAAAAAACAAATCCACTATAGAGAATCGAAGTTTATAATAAGACTTAGACTACTAACATCCTATTGCTACCACATGTAGAACTTACTGACATGACTACATGCAAGCTCCAAATCCACGGACTCTTTCTGTATTAGGCCTTTGCAACACAAGCACCCACACTTGTGACTTTGAGACTCCTCTAAAAGATTTTGGATCTCCTTAGATGTTGATCTTGTATGCAGCAATTTCTACAACACCAAATCTTGAGATCCTTCAAGGAATAACACCGGTAGAAGACTTTAGAAAGCTTTTGGGTACAAAACCCTAGATCTACAAAAGAGACACAAGATGCACTCTAATCTCTCTATAAAAAAAAACTTTAAAAACCCCCTCCTAAGGTTAGCTTATGATGTCCTTTAAATACTGGAAAAATCATATTGCGATTTGCACTTCAAACGGATAAGTTATAGCATTTTTACATTTTCAAATTTTTGCTGATATGCAAATTTCGATCAATTGAGTATCAATCGAACGACTTTCGATCAATCAAGTGCCAATTGAACGAAACAGATTGTCACTCATTTTTTTTCATCCCGAACTTGAGTTTTTTGTCTTGGACTTCAATGTAGATCATTCTAAACCAATGAGACTTAGTTTTTGTCATTGTTTGCCAACATTACAAACTCAAAAACCTAATAATATAGCCTCTATATTCAATTCATTTCTTTTACATATTTTTATACCATCAAAGAGAAATTAACATAATTCTACCATTGCTACTTGAAGAATTTTGACTTAGTTATATTATGAAGACAAATATGACTATAACGCTGTAAGGAAACTCTCTGAGGGGGAAATATTCTCTTAGGCTCCGTTTGGGAGTTCATAAGGGAAGGGAAGGGAATGGAATGGAATGGAATAATCATAAGGGAATGGAAAGGAATATAATGGAATTGAATGTATTTAAGTAAGGGAAATGAATGGAAAAGAATGGAATGGAATTAAGTAACCTTGATTGGATGTTTTAAAATAAAGGAATGGAAATGAATGAAAATGAATGGAATGTAAGTAATCTTGTTTGGGAGTAACATGGAGGGAATGGAATGAAATCTGTGCGCACCCAAATATGACTATTGGGCCTAAATCTATTTGGGCTCACAATCTACTTGTATTGTGGGCTTTCGGATTTCCTACAATGGGTGGTTCTATGTTCGGCAAGCCGCGTACCCAAATCCCCTATGTTCTCAAGATCACTCTCCTCCCTTTTTCCCAAGATGATCACTTCCTTTCCTTAGTATCCACTCCCCAGAATTGCCAACCCCCTCCATTGAATCTCCCTTGCTTATTTATAGTCAAAGTTAATGGGATTGCCATGATCATTTCCCTGGTCAATGGAAGGAGAGGTC